>NW_026898625.1:0-57234 GCF_033153095.1 Gastrolobium bilobum
CATACCAAGGTCACTGACCAGGATTCTCATAACATATATCATCATTACATCAAAAATCATTTAATATTTATATGAATGTGAATGAATGCACATATATAACATATCAAACACTTATTCATAAACTGAACAATATCTTTCTTCATACCAGACCACCAGAAATTTGGTTTCATGGCCTGATACATCTTGGTAGCAATAGGATGGATAATGTACTTACCTATACGGACCTCAGTTAACACCTCATCCACTATTTGACCCTTCGGAACAATGATCCGATCTTTGTAAAATTTAAGACCGAACCTATCAGTGGACACAAAGTCCTGTTCTTTCATGGACTGAATCTCTTCATCAAGCAATTGAGCTTCTTTGATCCGCTCAACTAATGAGTTCTGGACTACCGTAGTAGTCAATAAATGCAGACTATCCTCGGTATTCACAGGAATGCAGAGATCCCTGAATTTCTCAATCAAATTATACTCAGAAATCATCAAATTGGCCATACCTACATTAGCCTTATCGGGGTGATATTGCAATTCAAAATCATAATCCTTCAGGAATTCTACCCATCGGCGTTGCCTCATATTCAGCTCTTTCTGATCAAACAGATACTTCAAACTTTTGTGGTCATTGTAGACAATGAAATCGGCCCCCGTATAGAAAGTGTCGCCAAATTCTCAATGCGAACACTACGGCTGCCAACTCAAGATCGTGTGTCGGATAGTTCTCCTCATGCGGCTTTTACTGCCGAGAAGCATAAGCAACCACCTGACGAAACTGCATTAAAACACAGCCTAACCCAAACTTAGAAGCATCACAATACACCACAAATTTATTGGTAGGATCCGGCAATATCAATACCGGAGCTGTAGTCAACTTCTTTTTTACTCCTGAAAACTCACTTCACATTCTTGGGTCTACACAAATGGGTTCCCCTTACGGGTTAACCGTGTCAAAGGTAGTACCATCCGTGAGAATCCCTCAATAAAACGCCTGTAATACCCAGTCAAACCAAGAAAACTCCCGATTTCTGTAATATTTTTAGGTCGCTCCCAATCTAACACTGCTTCAATCTTACTCGGGTCCATTGCCACTCCTTCAGATGAAATGACATGGCCCAGAAATTGTATCTCAAAAAGCCCGAATTCACATTTTGACGGTTTAGCATACAACTGATGCTCTCTCAGAATCTGCAAAACAACCTTTAGATGCTCAGAATGCTCTTCTTTACTCTTTGAATATATCAGTATGTCATCTATAAAGACCACCACAAACTGATCCAAATAGGCTTTAAAGATCCGATTTATATAACCCATGAAAACGGCTGGTGCATTTGTAAGCCCAAAAGGAATAACCAGATACTCATAGTGCCCATAACGGGACCTGAAAGCTGTCTTTGGAACGTCATCCGGCTTTACCCGGATCTGATGTTACCCAGACCGAAGATCAATCTTAGAAAATATAGTCGCACCACACAATTGATCCAACAAATCGTCTATACGCGGCAAAGGATACTTATTCTTGACAGTAACCTTGTTCAACTGCCGGTAATCTGTACGCAATCTTATAGACTCGTCCTTCTTCTTAACAAAGATCACCGGGACTCTCCACGGAGATACACTCCGTCTGATAAAATTCTTACTAGACAAGTCTTCTATCTGCTTCTTCAATTCAGATAATTCCAGAGGTGACATCCGGTATGGGGCAAGAGAGATAGGCCCCACGCCAGGTAACAAGTCGATTGTAAATTCAATTTTCTTCTCTGACGAAAATTCGAAATTTCATCCTTATCACAGTCAAATTGAATGCTTCATTATTAATTCAAGCTCTTTCTGCCTAGTTGTAGTCCAAGTCTGCTGTAGTGCAACCAAAATCGCTACAACATGATCCGGTGGTGGATCATGATTATTAAATGTTCTACGAGTTCTCCTTGGAGGAACCATATCTCTGCATATATTACACTAAGGAATGAGTTAGCTACGCTCACACTCAGTGATCACACATGCATTATACAGCACTCCAAGAAAACACTCAAGAACTTCCAACTTCAAATATCTTAAGCTATATATCATGTAACTCCCTAGAGCAACTGCTCTGATACCATAAATGTAACATCCCCGGCCTCGAGTCGGTTCAATTAACATGCATATGATACTTAACAGAAACAGCGGAAGACTTAACTTACGAAAATACGAACTAACTTTTTCTTTTTCTTTAATCCTTTTTCACATGACATATCACATTGCATACTTCTTCTAATTTAATTCTTATTTTACGGAGACGAAAATCGGACAGAGTAACCTCTGTAAATCGGACAACTGGGGATTTTCCAATCCCACTCTCAAGAGTTCCTGATAGACAGTTTAAACAATATATATTTCCAGAAGTACCAGTCATGCAAATATACTCAGATACCCATCTATGGGCGCATGCTGAACTTGGCTCCGTGCCACAAATCTAATAGCATGCAATCCAATACATAATATAACTGAATACTACATAGTCATATCATCATGCCTGAATACATAAATGTACATGTATCGAATATGAACACTATGCAACAATACATCTTTTCCAAAAATACGTCTAAAACAAATAGTAGCATCCGACCACCCAGAACTCCACATCCTCATACTAGTACCTCTAGCCACGGTTAGTGTCCTTGTCCCATGAGGCTCTTCAATTAACTGTGTTCCTGAAATCATATCCCCAAACGGGGTTAGAGACGAATCTCTAGTAAACTCCAGGTTTATGGAAAACCCTCCATACCCTGGGCTCACTTCCTGCATGACAATCAGATACATAATATACAAAACATCATATAAGCAATTATCATAACTGAACAAAGCATATATACATATCTTATCAAAGACAAACGCAGTCATTCCCAAGGGATGACCCCAAGCGAAAATCAACACACGTAACAAATATCTTTTACAAAAATCATCACAATACTCACATCAGAACAAAACGTGTTATATCAGAGACGTACGTAATTGTTCCCAAGGGATGACCCCAAGCGGAAATCAACGTACGTAACAAATATCATTTACAAAATCATCATACATATCCCATAAAACATGTCATATAATCAAATATCATAACTAAACAAAACATATACACATATCTTATCAGAAACGTACGCAGATATTCCCAAGGGAGGACCCCAAGCGGAAATCAACGCACGTGTTCCCAAGGGAGGACCCCAAGCGGAACCAGAACATATCAGAGGCGTACGCAGTCATTCCCAAGGGAGGACCCCAAGCGGAAATCAACGCACGTGTTCCCGAGGGAGGACCCCAAAGCGGAACCAGAACATATCAGAGGCGTACGCAGTCATTCCCAAGGGAGGACCCCAAGCGGAAATCAACGCACGTGTTCCCGAGGGAGGACCCCAAAGCGGAACCAGAACATATCAGAGGCGTACGCAGTCATTCCCAAGGGAGGACCCTAAGCGGAAATCAACGCACGTGTTCCCGAGGGAGGACCCCAAAGCGGAACCAGAACATATCAAAGGCGTACACCATCAGTCCCGAGGGAGGACCCCAAAGCGAACATTCGGGTACTATACAATCAATGGCCAGATATTGTTACAGAAATCATATTACAGAAGTCATATCATAACAAAACATATCATATTAACACATATCAAAGTAAATACATCAAAACAAAACATATCATATTATCATATAGCTCTATATGAATGCATCTATATCATATATCTCATACATATCATACAACCTGACCACAGTCCGTACACTATGGCGGAACACAAAGTAGGAGCGAACCCCATAAACATAGAGCTTACCTCTTGGAGCTTTACAGTTTGCTTACTTGAAGAGCAAGCTACTTATCATGCTCCACGAGAATCCAAACGTTCACAGTAGGTACACCTAGAGAAGGAATTCAACACAAAACTCAATAAAATGATATAATGCCATGTAAATATACAAGACACACACTTTATTGTTTATTTTCTTTTTACTTAAATCATATTAAGTCATGAGTGGGTGGTTCTTTGTTCAATAAATCCCCACAAAATTTCAAACATTCACTTAGTCTTAGGATAGTCCCAACTTAAGGCAGAATGTCCATTACAATGGAGCTATAAGATTTCTCTTTGCCTAGTGCCTAAACCCAAGCTTAGCCACCTATATAAATTATTTTACGCATATAAGTGTTCTCACTTTGCGAAATAATATCTCCGAACATATACCTCCTTTGAAAATGGCTAAAACTCATTTTAAGGTCATACAAAGGAGCTACCTTATTTTCTTTTTTATTTCACCAAAGCGAAGGTCCATACACCTTAGAATATTATTCCACGCATAAAAGTATGCTCGATTTGTAAAACAGTAACTCATAGCACATACTTCCTTTGTAAATGGCTAAGAGGCACGTAAAGGAATTCATGCCAACTTCATGATTCCAATGCTTTAGTCCATCAAATTCAAGCTTATCACACACCTCTAATCCAAGATTCATTAATTCATATATATACGGTACTACGGTACCGTTCATCTCTACAATACTATTCATGTATACGTCACTATTCACGTATACAACACTATTCAAAAATATGGTATCTTTAATTTTTCAGATACATTTTCACCGTTAAAATTCTCATCTAAACACTTTTCTCAACATGAGCTAAACTTGAATCAAGCTCTAACATGCTCAATCAAACCAAATTTTCAAAATGAAACCATAAATTCAATCTTCATAAAAACATGAAAAGGAAGGGAATTTCTTACCACAATGCACTCTAAAACAAAGGAGAGATGAGTATCTAAGCTCCCATGGCCTCAAGCTCCATCAAAATCACCATTATCCATGAAATTCGAAATCTTAGATGATGAAGATCTCTCTCTACAGTGAAACCCACCCAGAAATACTGGTACCAATGGATTCCTCTCGAAATTTCTCACAAGTTTGGCTTTGGAACGGAGTGATTTGGAGGTCTCTAGCTCTCTCTACGAATTTTGGAAGGTTTTTATTCAAAACCTCCATTTCTCTCATTTTGCTCTCTGTCCGACGACGAAGAAGAATGGGGAAACAGTGACTCACTACTCACTTAAGTGAGTTTATTTTACTAGTGGGTATAAGCTTATCTATCTATGCACCTCCATTTATTACCAAACTTCACCCAAAGGACTAGAATATTTTTCTAGTCACTTTTCTATATTTACTTTCACTTTTTGGATAACTTTATTTACCCGCATTTTTACCACTTAACTGTCATTTTAACTCCTCTTTCACCAAAAGTGACTTTATTTCTTTTACTTCTAATTATTCTTCAAAATTAAATCCACAACTACTAGTGATGGTTATTATACCCTGATTCTGCAATTGAGTATCAGATTTTGGTATAGACAGGGGATATTCTAGTGTCAGGAAGTTATGGCCTTTTTGAAAATTTATATGCTGATGGTATCAAAAAAAATTTGATGAGCACAGAAGGAATCTTGGAAATCAATGATTTGGCTGAGCATATAGCAGAAATTGCTCTGTTCCTTTCTAGGCCCAAAGATTATCGAATCTGATGCTTCTAAGAGGAAAGGACGTAATCATGAGGGAGGAAAAAAAGATGATATCACTATTTTAGTGGCTCAAATTACAATATGAGGTTGTTTAGGTCTTTGAGTTTTGTAATATTTCCTTCTCATTCGATTACTTGTATATATGAAGTTGTTTAGTCCTTTGATGTATATAATTCCTTCTAATTGGTAACTAAACTGTTTTTTTCATCTGTATGTATATACTGCCCGCGAATAATATAGACTTTTACATCTGGTGTTACAATTGGTAATTAGATAGTGTTTTACATCTATACATATTTACATCTTATGCGGTTTTTATTGTATGATTCTAACTGAGAGAGTATTGGGGCAATTTTTTTTTTTTTTGGTTATAAAGAAATTCTAAAATCTGGTGTGGGGAGGGGTAGGATAAGATGAAATGAAAACAAAGTAGCATGGAAGTGGGAACAAACAGTCCTCAAAAGGACTTGGTGCCACTTAAATTACAACTCTTGGGTAATTACTGATCCTTAATATCATGAAATAGTAAAAAGAAATTGCAAAACTAATGCCAGCCATTATGTTGTGTTCTAGAAGTTGCATTAGGAAATAAGAATAGGATGCGAAAGGAAGTTGTGTTTGCTTAGATGGACTATTACCACTGCCACCTCACAAACTATTTATCAAATAGTTATTCTGTTATACCTTGATAGGTAGTTACTGCTAAGTTAATTAGTTACACTTACATTTCTGTTTTGAATCAGTTAGCTTAGTTTAGCTCTTCATGTATTAAGCTGATATATATATATATATATATATATATATATATATATATACATATATATATATATATATATATATATATATATATGGGTCCGTCGCTTCTCATGTGACTGCTGATGAGAAAAGTTGCAGCAAATTTTTAACACTAGGATACACGTGCGGATCCTAGGATACACGTGCGGATTCTATCAAAAAAAAAAAAACCAGGATTCGGACGCGTATCCTGTGTTGCTGCAAGTTTTCCCTTTTGCAGTAACATAAGAAGTACTTTCCCATATATATATATATATATATATATATATATATATATATGGGGAAGGTTATAGTTTCAACCTTTTTTTTTACAACCTCTTACAACCATATCTTAACACCGTTGATTTCCGCCAATCAACGGTTATCATTTATTGTGAATTAATAATTAATTAATGAATTTAATTTGTTAAAATAATAACCGTTGATTGGCGGAAATCAACGGTAATAAGAAAAGGTTATAAGAGGTTGTAAAAAAAAAGGTTGTAACTATAACCTTCCTATATATATATATATATATATATATATATATATATATATATATAGCAAAATGATTTCTGCAGCCGGTGCACCTACAGCTAGCCAGGATCCGCGTGCGGATCCTAGGATACAGCACCGGATCCTTGTTTTTTTTTTTTTTAAAACGCCGTGGGCCCACTTTTCTGTGTCAGCTGTAGAGTGTTATCTACAGCGGCGGCAGAAATGATAAGCCCTATATATATATATATATATATATATAATATATATATATATATATAAGATTTATTACTAAATGGTACAAAGATATGGTGATAAAGAGAGAAAAAAAGGGAATCATAATCATTCAAATGTGAATCAATTAATATAAATAAATAAAACGACGTAGTCTTGGAGTTGCCAGAGATAAACTTATCTCAAGCTGCTTGAAAAATGTTTTTCCATATCAACAACCACTGTAGTTACAAATTCATTCAATGCAATTATCAATTTCTTCCTTCAGTAATTCAGTAATATGGACAGCAGTTAATTAATGGTACTAATTGCTATATACATGTGATCTGTACATCTATTGTGTTTTTCCTTCTTCGTAACTAAGTTGCTTCATAAAGAGTACTAATTAACACATAATTCAGTTAATTTGCCATGGAACAGATACACATAAATCAATAATAAACGTTAAACTGTTGCTAATTTCGTTTTTAGTATTTGAATACCGATATATTGATAATTTCGAGAGCCATTGTACTATTTCTAGCAATGGAGTTTCTTTAACCATAGCTCAAACTCTTGTTGGTGCTTCTGGGTTCTAGCTTTACCTCACCTCCTTTTTAGTTCTCTTATGGCTTTTTTTCCCATTTTGTGTAACTGCTTGAAATTTCAGAATTCGCAGGTCAAGCTAATTGAAGCCTAAAGTATTAAGTTATGCTACCGAATGGAATTCTAACATATGGCTGCTTCTAAACTGCAAGTGTTTTTGAGAAGGGTGAATGGAGTAGAGTGAATAACATTAGCACTAGAAATCTATAACTGCATAGGAGTTCAAATATTAATTAAATTTTTAACTTTCCTAATGCTTAGAACTTTAATTGCCAATCTCTGATTGCCTATTTTTTCTACTCAGTTGTCTTGATTTCAGACCATGGTGAGGTGCAGAGATACTTTTTCGCTAAGTTTAGTTTTGTGAAGATGGGGGCTGGGGAGGAACGACTTGTATTTGTAAGTATTATCTTTCTGAATATTATAATGTTCTCTAGACGTGAAATGAGCATGTTACACAACTAATAATGCATGTTCTTGTTTCCTTTGGATTAGTTTTCTCTGTATCATATAATGTAGTTTTTTCCATTGGGACATTAATCATCTTAGAATACTCACAATTCCACATCTTTGCTTTGCATAATACAATTGAAAAGGTTAAAATGTTTAGAATGTTGTAAATGTAAAAAGGGAGGGGGAAAGAGAATTTTTGTTGTTACATACTAGATGAATGGCCATTCATGCTAATTATTGTTAATGTCCTATGTTTTCTAGACTGTAATGCTTCTTCATTGAATTAAATTATCACTTTATCCTTGTTGTCTCCTTTTTTATTTTCAATCTAATCTTCAGACTTGAGGCCCATTTTCTTCACGGTTGAGTTTTGCTAGCAATATGAAGTGATTGTTTAGACAATTAATACTTGTAGCATCCAATAGATCTGATAGATATGTTTATAGTATATTTTCTGCATGTGTATAGTAGAGTACAAACCACCCCAAATTTGTGATGGATGTTGTATGGCTTCCTACATGCCTATTTACAAATTATTTATTTTGTTTTACTACTGCTTTGACCTGAAATCATGTTTCCATGAATCTTACATATGAGGGACTTACATTGTTCGAACCAAAGTTTTGGTTTTGTTCTAACAACATCTACTGAATTGTTGAGGTCGTATGTTTTAATAAACCATTGGTAATTGATGTTGCATATCTGTCACCTCTTGGACCAGCTGCGATTTTTGCAGTATAATGTTTAATATGTTTTATATCGGGTAATTGTTTTATTTATTTATTTGTAATTATCAAAAAGAATGACAGCTATGGGATAGCTGTCACAAAATTTGGTGTTGCAACAGAGACGGGGTAGAAAGAGGGGGGAATCTTTATCATTCTTAGAGCCTGTTTGGATCCTCTTATTTTTAAGCTAGAATTGGATCCTTTTATTTTTAAGCTAGAAGCTACTTATAAGTTAAAGCTAAAAAAAAGAGCTTAAAAAAATAAGCTAAAAGCTGTTTGGAAATTACATAAAAATTTTAGCTTAAAAATTACTTAAAAGCACATATTTCAAGAAAATTATCTCTTTCTATCTTTATCACTCTTTATTTTAAAAAAAAAGCACACAATTCAAGAAAAACAGATAAGAGCTTAAAAAAAAGCTCCTCCTAGAAGCTTTTAATTTTCAGCTTTTTTCTTCATTATAAAAAAAGAGCTTTTCGTTATAAGAGCTTTTCCCAAAACTTGTTTGGCCTTATAAGTAGCTTGTAGCTTAAAAAAAAGAGGATCCAAACAGGCACTTAGTACTATTGCTATTTATAATATTTTATTGGCATTGCTATAATAATAACAATGATCTATTTACCTACATAATTGCGTTTTATATATCGAGGTTGCAGAAAAAGTTAAATGTTATTTGTTTATAGAAAGCCACATTAGCAAGTGGGATAAGTGAAGATGCAAGCCAGATTATACAGATTAGAATGTGAGTGATCCACAATAACAAGGGTTATTTGTTTGAAAGCCGTCCAGATCAGCATTTCAAAGTAGGTGAAATAATATATTTGCATGATCCTATGTAAAAGCTACAATGAGAAATTGTGTTAAGATAGGTAAGTGATAGTTTAGTGATCTCCCATTTGAGTTGTTCGATCATGTTTTGTAACTTACTTGATTTGGGGTTAAATTTTAAGATTGTGCCTAGCCTATGGATGATACACCGAAAATACAAAAATGTACTCTATTTCTTCGCATAAATTATTTTAAACTATTGATTAGATTTAGAAATGATACTTTACTCTAGCATTTGGTAATGCACGGTAATGTCTTCAACTGCATACAGAGTAATGTCTTCGTTGATGAGCTGGAGAAGGAAATGGTTACAAGGCTGAGCCACTTTTACAGGGAGGGCGACATGGAGGCAGATAAATTAGCTCTTTTGGGTCATTCCTTTTTGAACTGGGATTTGCATGTTCTGTATGAGAACCTTTGAGTGCATAGGAAGCCCAAGACTTTGTTCCTTGTTGTAATTTATTTTCCATTATTTGAGAAAAAAAAATATGCATCATTTTTCTTAATTCATCTTTAATAAAAAAGTTTTCATCTTCCTAAAAAATAGAGAAGTGTTGTATTCATGATTCTACCTGTTAATAATACTTGCACTAAATGAAATGAAAATCTCTGAACAATATCTGTGACTATCCAGAAAACATCATCTTAAATTACAAGAGAAAAAACGTAATTAACTTGTCCTGTGAGAACTCCTCAAGTAACAGAATATAATTCTCACTAAAAGCTACTTCATCATCATTTTTGTTCATCTAAATATTAAAACAAGAATATGTTTTCAACATCAGGATCCCAACTTGGCTACAAACTAATAAAAACTCATAATAAAGCAATGATAATATTCAAAAATAATGATTAAAACCATGTTTGTTAGATGATGTTTGGAACGAGAGAAGAGTAATATTTTTCATGTAATTAGAAAAAACTTCTCATCTCTCACTTCAAACACCTCTGCCAAACATCGCCTTAAAAACATTTGCTGTGGCGGGTCACGGCATGGATCTTAGAAACAAAGCAGCATCAGAGGAGAATTCTAAGAAAGAATTGGGTTTTTCAAAACGAATAGAAATATTTCGGAAAATTTCGTATACGTTGGGGTAAATTAGCTGCTTGGAGCAACCTCAATCTCAAAGGTGTCTTGGGACTCGAATAACCCTAATTTTCTCTCAAACTACTTATATAGAGTGGCTAATGTCGGTCTTTTGTTGCTATGACGATTCTGTCCTCCACGGTATTTGAGAGCGTTGATGAGGATGAGCAGTGTTTTAGTCATTTAGCAATGTTCTAGTTCATACTAATTGTCCACAAACAGAGGTGTACGGGCCTACAAAAAGAAAAGAGAAGAGAAAAAAGAAGATGAAAAATTCCATCTATTTTTATATAAATGTAAGAAATAAATATTTTACTTAATTATTAATTTCAATTATATATTTTTTTATATAAAATATAAACTAATTTAAATATATTTCTTTTATAAAATTTGTTATATTAATTATTTTTAAAGTGATGTATATAACTTATTGATTTAGTACATAGCTGTATAGATAATTTTTTCTGCAAAAGGGCTGAAACTATTCATATTTTATCTTTGTTCTTATAATTTTTTGTAGGTGCAATTTTTATTTTTTTTTCTTGGTTTAAATTGTAAGTGCAACTTTAATTGTTGCCAAAGCAGAGCTTGGTTGTGTCAGACTATTAAGGCATCTTATCAGTTGCGTTAGAGCAAAAGATCAATGATAAATAATCGGGGAGATTACACTTCTGGATTAATCTGACTAAATTATTCAATTTAAGCACCAAATAACTGCGTATGATGATTCCAAAATAAATATTGTAACATTTTCGTCTCGAGCCGATTCAATTAACATACATATGATATAAATAGAACCAACAGAAGATTTAATTTATAAAAAATACGAGCTAATTTTTTCTATTTTTTTAATCCTTTTTCACATGATATCGCATATTGCATATTTTTCCTAATTTAATTCTTATTTGACGAAAACGAAAATCGAGCAGAGTAACCTCTGTAAATTAGATAACTGGAGATTTGCAAATCTCACTCTCAAGGGTTCCTGATAAACAGTTTATATCATATATGATTTCAGAAATACCAGATATCCATATAAACAATGAACCGAATATTTATCAATAAAGTCTTATGGATCAAAGTAGAAAACATGTCAAGGTTATGACTTAATTATCACAAGAGTATATACTCATCCATGGACGCATGCATAACTTGGCTCTGTGCCACTATGTCTAACAGTATGCAAATCCAACATGTAAACATATAACTGAATACTACATCGTATTATAAACATGCCTGAATACACAATTGTACATGCATCAAAGCAGAAAACATGTACAAATGATATAAAGGCCATATACAATTATATTTTTGCACTCTATGTAACGCCCGGTCGCTTCAAGAATCAACGACTATCCCCACATACTAACACGAGACTTTTCAGTGTACTTTTTTCTCACTCACACACTTCCCGAGAAAACTTCCCAAGAGGTCACCCATACCAGAATTACTCCAAGTCAAGCACGTTTAACTGTGGAGTTCTTTTGTTTCGGGCTACCGAAAAGAAGATGCATCTTGTTAGTATAGGTATTACCTATTAATTCTTATAAGCTCTCTCTATCTGTGCAGTCTCACACCTGCACAGTCTTTGAAATCCCTAACTTTCGGGTATCGATTCGATTCATTCACGCATGTTACCCCCTGCTGGAAGCTTGTCAGGAGCCGCTCCTTGTCCGTGCTTCTTTGCACCGGCGATCACTCCTTGCCATCGTCAACGCTCGGGATGTTACACTCTAAACCCCCTAATACCCATCATGGCCGAAATCTAAGTAGTGGCCTAGGGAACTTTTTTTTTAATTTTTCCAACTCATCATCATGCTTGTTTGACTCTATATCATCATAAAACACACTAATACTTCATAAATTTCAAGCTTCCACTTCATAAGTTCTCCACAAAATATGCTCATAATATTCAAAATTTAAACCATGAAAATCAAACCATTAGAATGAGGATTTCTTACCTCAAATTGCTTATCCAAGGTTCAAGGAACAAAACCCAAGCTTGGCTCCACTCAAAAATAAACTTCTCTCACTAGGATGAATAGTGACCAAACTTTTAAGAGGAGAGAGCTCCTCACACAAGCATTTTCAGCCTAAACAAAGTAGTGGGATGGATTCACCATGATCTCTACTTAAACTTTCATGTATGGCACTTAGTGCTTTGGTGACTAGATGAGTGAGAAAGAGAGGAGAGAGAGAGAGAAAACCCTAACCCTTAACAACCATTGAAGTCTCAATGAGAAAGAGAAGAGGACGACAGTGGCGCGTAGGATGTAACATCCCGGTCTCGAGCCGGTTCAATTAACATACATATGATATAAACAGAAACAATGGAAGACTTAATTTACGAAAATACGAGCTAACTTTTTTTTTCCTTTTCATTAACCTTAATTCACATGATATCTCACATTGCATACTTCTCCTAGTTTAATTCGTATTTGACGAAGACGAAAATCGAACAGAGTAACCTCTGTAAATTGGACAACTGGGGATTTGTCAATCTCACTCTCAAAGGTTCCTGGTAAGCAGTTTATACATGTATTATGTCAGAAATACTAGATATCTATATAGTACTATATACCCATCCATAGGTGCATGCATAACTGGCTCCGTGCTACTATGTCTAACAGCATACATATTTCAGCACATGCACATATCTGAATACACAAATGTACATGCATCAAATATGAACACGTGTACAAAACATATACGGACCATATATTGTATAACGGATCAAACATCATGATCCCAAAATGAATAGAACACTATACAACAGTACATATTCTCCAAAAATAACATCTATAATAAATAGTAGCGTCCGGCCACCCAAGACTCCATATCCTCATACTAGTACCTCTAGCCACGGGTAGTGTCCTTGTCCTGTGAGGCTCTTCAATTAACTATGTTCCTGAAATCATATTCCCAAACAGGGTTAGAGACGAATCTCCAGTAAGCTCCAGGTTTATGGAAAACTCTTCATACACTGGGCTCACTTCCTGCATGACAGTCAGATACATAATATACAAAACATCATACAAGTAAATATCATAGCTGAACAAGCATATACACATATCTTATCAAAGATGCACGCAGTATTTCCCAAGGGAGAACCCCAAGCAAAAATCAACGGACATAACAAATATCATAACTAAAATGAGCATATATACTTATCTTATCAGAGATGGACGTAGTATTTTGAAAGGGAGGACCCCAAGCAAAAATCAACGCACATAAATTCATTTACGAAAATCAACACAATAATCACATCAAAATAAAACATATCTTATCAGAGACGTACGCAGTCATTCCCAAGGGATGACCCCAAGCAGGAATCTACATACGTAACAAATATCATATACAAAATCATCACAATAATCACATCAGAACAAAACATATCTTATCAGAGACGTACGCAGTCATTCCCAAGGGACGACCCCAAGCGAAAATCATCGTACGTGTTCCCAAAGGAGTACCCCAAGCGGAACCAGAACATATCAGAGGTGTACACCATCAATCCCGAGGGATGACCCCAAGCAGACATCAGTGCACATAGGATCAATGGCCAGAGATCATCACATAACAGAGGTGTACACAGTCAATCCCAAGGGAAGACCCTAAGCGAAAATCAGTGCACATGTTCCCAAGGGAGGGCCCCAAGCGAAACTCAACATATAACAGATATATACACAGTCAGTCTCAAGGAAGGACCTCAAGCGGACATTAGTGCATATAGAATCAATGGCCAGAGATCATTACAGAAATCACATCAAAACATATCAAAGTAAACACATCAAAACATATCAAATTAAACACATCAAAACATATCAAATTAAACACATCAAAACATATCACATCACATCATCATATAGTTCTATATGAATGCATCTATATCATATATCTCATACATATCATATAACCTGACCACAGTCCGTACACTATGGCGGAACACAAAGTAGGAGCGAACCCCATAAACATAGAGCTTACCTTTTGAAGCTTTACCAATTTGCTCACTTGTAACACGAGTTACCTATTTAGCTCCAAAGAAATCCAAACACGCTCAGTCATTAGGCACACCTAGAGAAAGAATTCAAAACGAAATCAATAAAATGTTACTATGCCATGAAATTTACACAAGGCATACATCTTATTGCTTACTTTCATTTCTTCACATTATGCCAATTTACAAGTCAAGACCATCCTTTCTTAAGATCATTATTTAACACATTTACGGATGATTACTCGTAACACAAGCAACCACCCGGTTTCATAGTTACCTAGGGTCCTTAATTGACCCAACCAAGCTTCTAACATAATCTTTACAATTTTTAACATTTTCTAGTTCCACAATTCATGCAATGGCCGAAACCCATACCAAGAAAGACTAGGAATTTTCATCAATTCTTTTTACACAACCATTGGTTCGTAGAACCCACACTTAGCCCCAAAATTATTCATACATTCTCATAACATTTTTTTTTAAGTTTAACTTTGCCTAATTTTTGTTCACAAAGTCATGGCAATTTATACAAGGGAGCTAAGGTGCCTCTCATTTTGCCTTAAACCATTTAACTACCAAATCATACTTAAATCATGCATTAGGACTTAGATGCATCACTAAAATAATTTTAACTAAATTTTCCCAATAATACCCTAAAGGCCGAAATGCATAGGGTAGGTTTCCAAGGGATTTTTCACAAAAAAATCTCACTTTCACACTTAATCTCAACATACACCAATATTCAAACTTTCACAATTTATGCAATTAAATTTTTTGCACATCAAGCCTAAGTCCCTATTATAATTTAGCCTAAAAACGTGGTAAACCAAAGGTTTATCAATGCATCACTAAGATAATTTTAACTAAATTTTCCCAATAATACCCTAAAGGCCGAAATGCATAGGGTAGGTTTCCAAGGGATTTTTCACAAAAAAATCTCACTTTCACACTTAATCTCAACATACACCTATATTCAAACTTTCACAATTTATGCAATTAAATTTTTTGCACATCAAGCCTAAGTCCCTATTATGGCTGAATTCTAGGTGCTCCAAGGGGAATTTTTCTTAATTTTTTTAAACACATGTTCATGGTTATTCTACATTACAACTTACTACACAACACTAATTCATTACAAATTTCCAATTTCAAACTCAAAATTCCCACCAAAACATACTTCAAAATTTCAAAACATAAATCACAAAATTTAAACCATGGAAATAGAGATTTCTCACCTTTAATCCCTTATACCAAGCCTAGAGAACAACCTCCAAGCAAAGCTCCATGAAAAACCACCATTTTTCTCTTTGATGAATAGTAATCCGAATTGGGGGAAGAGGATAGCTCTTTCTACTAGCAATTTTAGCCTAAAATAAGGGGTGGAACGGATTCATTGGATGATTTCCTATTGATTTCATGTAATGGACTTTTTCATTTGGATGCTTGTGTAGAGAGAAATCAAAGGAAGAAATTTTGAAACCCAACCCCACCCATGGAAGAGCTTCGACAAACAGAGAAGGAGAAGAAGAAAGGCAGCGCATAGGAGGAAAGAAATAAAGGAGTTTACGGTGTGTAAGTTTAAGTTACTTTAACTGGGTAACAACTTATCTATCTACACACTTCCATCCAATACCAAACTTTACCCAATGAACTAGAATATTTTTTCAGTCAGATTTCTAACTTTACTTTCTCTTTTTGGGTAACTTTGTTTACCTGCATTTTTACCCCTTAACTGTCATTTTAACGTATTTTTCATCAAATGTGACTTTATTTTTTTTCTTTATAATTATACTTCAATATTAAATCCATAATAAATGTGAGGGTCATTATATAGGAGGAAGAAGAATTTAAAGGATTTTCACGGTTTGTAAAGTTAAATTACTTTAATTGGATAACTGCTTATCTATCTACACACCTCCATTTAATACCAAACTTTATCCAATGAACTAGAATATTATTTTAGTCATATTTCTAACTTTACTTTTGCATTTTGGATAATTTTTCCTACACACATTTTTACTCCGAAAATCTCACGTACTTTTAACCTCAAAAGGAACCCTAATTTATTTAATTAGGTCTTTTACTTAATTTAACTCATTTATACATGATTAATGTAACGATCGGCCGCTTCAAGAATCAACGACTATCCCCACATACTAACACGAGACTTTTCAGTGTGTTTTTTCCTCACTCGCACACTTCCCTGGGAAAACTTCCCAGGAGGTCACTCATCCTAAAATTGCTCCAAGTCAAGCACGCTTAACTATGGAGTTCTTCCGTTCCGGGCTACCGAAAAGTAGATGCATCTTGTTAGTATGGATAGTACCAATTAATTCTTATAAGCTATCCCAGACTATGCAGTCTTATACCTGCACAGTCTTTGGAATCCCTCTCTTTCGGGTGTCGATTCGATTCATTCATGCATGTAACCCCTGCTAGAAGCCTGTCAAGAGCCGCTCCTTGTCCGTGCCTCTTTGCACCGGCGATCACTCCCCGCCCTCGTTGGCGCTCGAGATGTTACATGCCCACCAGCTTCCGCCTGGTTCGTCCTCGAACCACACCGAACTGGAAGAGAGGCCTGCTCTGATAGCACTTGTAACGCTCGGCCGCTTCAAGAATCAACGACTATCCCCACATACTAACACGAGAATTTTCAGTGTGCTTTTTTCTCACTCGCACACTTCCTGGGAAAAGTTTTCCCAGGAGGTCACCCATCCCTAAATTGCTCCAAGTCAAGCACACTTAACAATGGAGTTCTTCCGTTCCGGGCTACCGAAAAGTAGATGCATCTTGTTAGTATAGGTAGTACCATTTAATTCTTATAAGCTATCTCAAACTGTGCAGTCTTATACCTGCACAGCCTTTGGAATCCCTCTTTTTCGGGTGTCGATTCGATTCATTCATGCATGTAACCCCCTGCTGGAAACCTGTCAAGAGCCGCTCCTTGTCCGTGCCTCTTTGCACCGGCGATCACTCCCCGTCCTCGTCAGCGCTCGGGATATTACAATTAAATATTTAATCACATGCCTTTTTTTAATTAAACGGGTTAGGGGTATTATAAATATGAGTTGTACATTCAATTCTAATTTTAAACTAAATAAAAACACCTAGTACTTATTTGATACTTAACTGTAAAATCACTATATTGTTCTGACTCCAAAACTAGAGAGCATAAAGTATGAATACAGCAATTGAATCTTAAACATCTTCGAGTTGGGAAAACTTTCCAAAATATTGGAAAGTTGTTTAAAAAATGGCTTTAAAGTGGATAACATTGTTCTTTGTTTGACAAGCAAGCTGGGGAGAACTTATACTGAAATTGGTCTAAAAAACATGAAGTGGTACAACAGCACGAAGGCTAAAAAGAATAAGTGCATGTTGGAGCATAGTTTTCTCGTGTAATTCTCCACAAATTAGTCCAACAACACCAAGTAATATTGTGGATCTTGAACTGGAAAGATTTACATGGCCTCTCTACCCTTCTGTTGGAGCACAGTTTTGTAAGCAACTTCACCAACTAAATTTATATAGTAGGTTACCTGCCATGGGCAGATGCATTAGTTGAGCTTTGATAAATATTTGTAGAGTCATTTAGACATTTGAGAAAATTACTGAATACATGGTATTTAACCAATTATGTCATGCATAATGACTCATAAATTTTGTGCAACATCCACTTTAATGTAACAAGTAGGAGTAAGGAGCTGAGTCCAAAACAATTCAGAATACTTGAGACCAATGAGACAATGAATATCCAAATCCTTAAGTTTCCTCATAGAATTGATGAATGAATACTGCATAGAGTTAGCTACCCACAATTTGCACCGAGCTGACTCGGTGAAGAAGGAATCCATTAGCCAATTCTCTAGACAGACAAAAACAAAAAGGAGGAATTCATAAGGTAGGTAACAGATGTTGAGTAAAGCACAAATCACAGGGACTGAAGGTGAATGAATACTAACCTGCTAAAGACAGAATTCCCATTTAGAAAAACTGAATAGGGTTTTTTCTCAATCAAGGGTTTCCAATGTAAGCAACACTACCCTCAATGGCATTGTTAGTACAATCCTGCCCACAATGGCATGGTTAGTACAAACCTGCCCACTCAGGTACACATTCTGAGGAGTAAAGGGTGAATGTCAGACAAGAGACAGTTCAGTCATCATGTCAAAAATTTAGTATGTGGAAATTTTCCCTATAAAAAAACGTTATAATTGCTTTGTGCTTACTACTGCAAATTTCAGAAATATACTGTGCAAATACTCAAAATCATACTTTTTCTTCATTTGATCCTTATTCTCTCCACAAATGACCAGCTGTTGGTATCCAATAACAATGCGCCTAAAGTTACAAAAGAGATAAAAGAGTTTATCAACAATTGGAATGATTTTATTATCACATATGAATTTGCAATAGTACAGGTTTTTGGGACATTATTATTATTTTTAACATATTGATGTCAGATTTTGAATGAGTCATTCTGAAAAAAAAGTTTAATGCCGAGACTGACCATACCAATTGCTACTGTTTGCTTCCAGTGTTCTGATCAGCCAATCCAACTGATTGTTTCTGTTGCCACTTAATGATCCCTTCAAGACCAAGTCCTTCAGTATCAGAAAAGTAAACGTATAAGAGAAGAGACTAAAGCTTGTTAATACACAAGGACATGGTTTTAAATTGTCAACAATCAATTGCAGCCAGCAATATTGTGGTTTGGAGGTCTTCACAGCCGCATTGTCTGCAATTTTTCACAATTTTGGTAATCACAAAGCAACTGAAACCGCAATTTATAACCATGCAGTGAGACAGTAAATGAAGCTAGATGATATCGACTCAAAACAGTTAAAGGAAAAAGGAAAATATGCAAATAAATAAGCTGGACCTGGACTCATGTATGAGATGTCAGTCGAACATTAAAAGTAAAGGACATAAAAAGAAAGTAAAATTGAATGACCACGGTATTGATGGTAATTAAACAGATTTTTTCTTTTTCCTATGGTTAGAAGAAGTAAGAGTGGCACTTAATCATACAATTACATGGAAAGCCAACAACAGATGTTTAATATGTTGTTTTATATCAGGTAATTGTTATTTTCTTTTATTTTTTTATTTGTAGTTATCAAAAAGAATGTCAGGGATAGCTGTCACAATATTTGTTGTTGCAACAGAGACAAGGGGTCGAAAGAGGGAGGAAATCTTTATTATTCTTAGTACTATTGCTATTTATAATATTTTATTGGTATTGCTATAATTATAACATAATGATATATTTACCTACATAATTGTGTTTTATATATCGAAGTTACAGAAAAAGTGAAATGTTATTTGTTTATAGAAAGCCACATTAGCAAGTGAGATAAGTGAAGATATAGCCAAATTATACACATTAGAATGTGAGTGATCCACAATAACATAGGTTATTTGTTTGAAAGCCATCCAGATCAGATATTTGCATGATCCTAAATCCAAATTAGTTTTAGGTGTCTTCATCAAAGTTATAGATCTTTCTCTTAGCTTTCTGAAACACCAAAGAATATAAAATTTCATGATGGGAAGCTCACGATATGAGTAAAATACTGAAACCTGCCTAGATTTTATGACAGCACCGTTGTCCTAACTTCGTGTCTAATTTAAGCTACTCAAACATCAGAATTTGATTTCGACTTATACTGTAACATCCCCGTCTCGAGCCGGTTCAATTAACATACATATGATAAAACAGAAAACAGCGGAAGACTTAACTTCTGAAAATACGAGCTAACTTTTTCTTTTTCTTTTTAAATCTTACTCGGGGTAAACGAAAATCGGGCAGAGTTTCCTCTATAAATCGGACAACTGGGGATTTTCCAATCCCACTCAGAAGCATTTCCTGATAAACAGTTTATACAGCATAGTAATCCAGAAGTACCAGTCATGCAGATACAATCAGATACCCATCCATGGGCGCATGCAAAATATGGCTCCGTGCCACTATCCTAATCAACATGCAATCCAATACGAAATCATAAACTGAATAATACATCATCATATGACGTGCCTGAATACCCAAATGTACATGCATCCAAGTGACAGACATGTACAAAACATATACAGGCCATATACAAAATAAAGGATCAATATCGTGATCCATCAAATGCGGAAATACTAAAAGACAACAAACACTCCAAAAGGTAGTAGCCTACAGCCACTCAAAATCCGATTTGTCAACTGCCTCAGCCACATGTCGTGTCCCTGCCTAGTGAGGACTCACCGGGAATCTGGGCACCTGAAAATATGTCCCCAAGAGGGGTGAGATTACAAATCTCAATAAGCTCCAGGTTTATAGAGAATTCTCCATACCCCTGGCTCACTCCTGCATGAAAGTCAGATACAGAGTATACAAATACAACATATAACAGATATCATAACAGAACAGATCATATATCCATATCATATCAGAGATGTGCGCCGTCATTCCCAAGGGAGGACCCCAAGCGGAAATCAACGCACGTGTTCCCGAGGGAGGACCCCAAAGCGGAACCAGACATATCAGAGGCGTACACCATCAGTCCCGAGGGAGGACCCCAAAGCGGACATCCGGGTACTATACAATCAATGGCCAGAGATTGTTACAGAAATCATATTACAGAAGTCATATCAGAGCAAAACATATCATGTTATCAAATAACTCTATATGAATGCATCTATACAAAGCATCTAAATCACAGTCATACAGTCCAACCATAGTTCACTAACCATGGTGGAGCACTCAAGCAGGAAAAGACTCCTTAAACATAGAGCTTACCTCTTGAAGCTTTACCAATACGCTTACTTGTGGAACAAGTTACTTTTATCGCTTCAAGAGATTTCCGATCCTTCTCAATCCCTAGGCACACCTAGAGAATAATTTACAATGCATCAATAAAATGATGCAATACCATGATTATTTCATAAGCATACATTTTATCGCTTATTTTCCTTTCTTTATATTTTTGCCAATTCTATGCCAATACACAAGTCTAGACCTCTATACACCCGTTGGCGTTCTTTAATTTAATCAAGCATTTACTTAAGAATTTTTCACATAAATCATGCTATTTTTCTTTAAAAGTCGCGGGCATACCCTTAGGGACTCAAGGTATTTTTCAACCATTTGTCAAAGCATTTCACTTCTTAGCTCATCCATTGGTATATTAAAATGCAACACATTTTATTAGAATAAAATGTAACCAATATATATATACCCCTAAACATCCTATAGTTCGCAACATAGAGCAAGTATTTGTAGGATTTTTTCTAACTTTGGCATTTCCACCAATTAATCCATTTACACTTCATTCCAACATATTTTACCTTTTCAAACATACAATAAAAATTTGCATGATGAACCCTATATAAGCCATGAAGGCCGAAACCTAGGGGAAAAGTGCACTAGGGCTTTTCAATTTTTTTATCACAAATTAATGCTTACTAAACACTATCATTCCTAACCAACAACAATCCATCATAATTTTCACCTTCTAACATCAAATATTTCCCACTCAAAACATGCTCCAAATTTTCAAAACATAGATCACAAAATAATACCATAGAAATAGAGGTTTCTTACCTCTAATCACTTGTACAAAGCCTAGAGAATAACCTCCAAGCAAAGCTCCATCAAAAACTCACTTTTTCTCCTCCTATGAATAGTAATCCGAAAATAAGAGGAGGAATAACTCTTCACACACTCAACTATAGCTCAAATGGATAGGTGCAATGGATTCCTTGAGTGGTTCCTAATCAATTTCAAGTGGTGGGTCATAAGATTTGGTTGAGAATTCAAGAAGAAATCAACAAAACAAGCAAAACCCTAACCCCCCCCCCCCTTTTTCCATGGCTGAAGCTCGGCCCTTCAAGAGAGAGAAGAAGAAATTTTTGCAATGAATAGTGATTCATTTAAGTGGCCAAGCTATTTAGGCACATGTGGCCCTTTTGTCGGATGTTTTTCTATCGCGTATTTCACTTAAATTTACCCGAAACTTAACTTAAAGCTTCTGATATATTTTTATTTTTCTAAAGTTATTTAAATTAATTTTTATTTCCTACGGAACAATATTCATAATTCACAGTATGGTTTTTGCACCGTTTTTAACGAAATGCACTGTGAACCACTAACTGTACTTTATTTAATTCTGAAACTTAACACTTATAAACTTATCATTTTCTTGGGCCTATATTGACTTGCTTGGCATATATTGGACTTTCCTATTCTTATTTCATCAATGATTTATTTCTGGACTCTACCGGTTGCTTACACAACAGTACAAAATACCCGGTAAAAACACTATTCACGAGATTTTCACGGAAAGTGCCAGACTATACAATTTCTCTTTCTGAACTCATATTTGTCGTCAGAATTATCAAATTATGTCTCTAAAATTATTTTGCTCTTTTTAAGCTCTACCGGTTAATTCACAAAACTGTAAATTCTCCGGCAGAACGCACTGTTCATAACATAGTCATGATTACAGTCAAAATACTCGAAATCACTCACTAAATCTAATTATGGCATTTAAATCCTTAAATTAAATCTCTAATTAAGATTTATCCTATAGGGTCATTATATATACACAAAAGTTTTAGGCCAAAGTCTTACCTTTTCAAAATACATGAGAATAGCCGAATCCGATGTATATGTTTCCTTCTTATTTGTAACTATACTATGTTTTTCATCTGTATATTCTGCCTACAATTAATATAGATTTTTACATATGTTGTGTTACAATTTTGTATGGTCACTGTGGAAGTTTGGACTTATTACAAGAAAGCATAAATAAGTTTAATGGATTAAGGGATACCATTCTAAATATTGTATGCGACCTGCTACTCATTACATTCATATTTGTCTCACCAAAATGCCTGTTAACTATAAAAATAATAATAAAAATCAGCACATATATACATGTATTGTATACACCTACCTTAACTTTAAAAAAAGAAAAGAAAAAAAGAATTCAAGTCACAGAGAGCAAACCTCGGAGCTCTCATGAATTTGGAAATTCTGATTTTCATCAACAAGAAGATCATTAATTTCTTCATTATAGTGAGGGAGCTTGCTGAGATGGCCAAATTGGCTGTGCAAGCAAGAGTTCATCATATAGCCATCTGAATGAATCGAAGTAACCATAGTTGTAATTTGACAAAGCCAAAGAAAATTCCACCTTTGTCAACCAACCAAATCACGCATTGTACGTTGTTGTTATCTAAATCCTGAAGTAGAAGGTCTAAAGCTCGCTAAGCTTCTTGCACACCCTTCTCCTCAGCCGCTACCATCCAGAAAAGGAACCCCAATGTACAAATTTGACACCTTTCTTGAAGAAATTTTTGCTTTCAACAATGATTGGATTATGGATAGCATTATGTTATGGTAGAAAATTTCCTGAATTGCCCATCGTGTATACGATAAAATGCCTGAACCACCTACTTTCTTTGGACTATGCTTCACAAACCAACTCAACTGCCTTTGATTTGATTCTAGTTTCTTGTATTAGTTATTTGCTATTTGATTTTCAAATTTTTCTCTTTTTATAGAGATTGTTTTCCTTGTACTATGCTTCTTTGTTGGTAGGATAAAGATCATCTGAATGCAGCTATGGTCACCACTACTGAGTACCCATCCGTTAATAATATATTTAACTTAGTTTAAATTTACTATGTTATTAGTTTCTCTTGTTTTAATGGCATTTATCCAAAAGTCGCATTTTTTTATTCTTATATTTAACCTTTTGCAAATGCAAGATAAGGTTATCTACCATAGATCCTTCCATGGATTCTGTGGATGCTGGAGATTTACAACAGAAAGAACTTTATTAACTTGTACAGTGAGAACTCCTCAAGTAATAACTGAGAAGTATAGCAGTTTGGCTCGGCTCGACAACCTGCCCCACCGGTCAAATTGAGCTTTATAATCCATCTCAAAAGTGTGGTGGACGAAACGAGCTCCTTTTTTGTCGGGTTGATGACAGACATAAGTAGGGGGAGGCAAGACAGTGTAAAATAAGTTCAACGGGCCAACTCGCCGAAATGGAGCGAGACGCTCACCTTGCCACCTCTACTAATAAATAACAGGATATAAGAACGTTTTAAATACTATAGTTTTTTATTTAAAAAAAAAATTCTCTAAAAATAAATCTAAAAATTATAATTACTTTTTATTCTTAAAATCAATTTAAAAAAAAAAGATGTCTAAGTTATTTTTATTGATATAAGATATTATTGTTACCAATCAATATTATTACAAATTTATTATATTAATTGAATAAAAAATTATAACCATACAACAGTAAAAATAAATATTAAATATTAAATATAAAAAATAAATTTAAAATATTAAATCAAAATCATTGTATCAACATAATTAGTTTATCTAACTATAAATAATATTAATTGTAACAATATCCTATCTCATTTTTATTTAAAAAATTATTTTATCGATTATTCTGCAAAACAATTTAAAAAACAAAAAGTAAAAAAAACAATCAAACAGATTCTACTTCTCATGAAAAGCTATTTGATGATAATTTTTGTTGATCTAAATATTAAAACACAAATATGTTTTTAACATTAGGTCCCAACTTGGCTCAAACTAATAAACTGAAGTCGACATGGTAAAGAAAACAATATTTCGTGTAAAAATAATCAATATTTCGTGTAAAAATAATCAATATTTCAGCAGCAACTATGTAACCGAAGTGAAAACTCATAATAAAGCAATGATGATATTCAAAAATAACGATTAAAACCATGTTTGTCAGATGATGTTTGGAACGAGAGAAGAATAATATTTTTCATGTAATCAGAAAAAGCTTTTCATCTCTCGTTTCAAACACCTCTGCCAAACATCGCCTTAAAAACAGTTGCGGTGGCGGGTCACGGCATGGATCATAGCAACAAAAACAACATAGGAGGAGAATTAAGAAAGAAAAGGGTTTTCGGAACGCATAGAGATATTTCGGAAAATTTTGTATATGTTGGCGTAAGTTAGTTGCTTAGAGCAGCCTCAATCTGAAAGGTGTGGGACTTCAACAACCCTAGTTTTCTCTCAATCTAGTTATATAGAGAGGCTGTTGTCGGTCTTCTGCTTCTATGACGATTATACCCTCCACGGTATTTGAAAGCGTTGATGAGGATGAGCAGTGTTTTAGTCATTTAGCAATGTTCTAGTGTTTTACAGCCGACACTAAGATTATCTCCATTTACATCCTCATCTTAAGATTATTTTTTTAAATATTTTATTTTTTTAAAAAAAAATTAATAAATTCTAGATATTTTGTCTTTAAGACTCTATAAGTAAACAATAAAATTCGTAAATTTTTATAGTTTAATTAACTTAAAAATTATAATAGAATTTATATGTTTATATTTTTTTATAATTTAACTACATCTTCAATTATATGTTTTCTAAAATTATAACTATGTGTTTAAAATCTAATGGCTTTTATAGGTATGAACATTCTTTTATACTTTTAAAAATATTGAAAGTATAAAATTTAGTTTGCAAAAAATATTTGAAATTTCTTTATTACATTTTTTTTTTTTGGGTATCCTGGTTGGGGTCAAATCCCAAACCAAGCTAAGAATAAGTAATACAACGAGTTATATCAAAATCCCAATCCTGATTTCTCCGGTTTACAGATAACCTAATCTCTTACAGAGATTTGTCGAATTCCTTCAACTTATCACCCTAGGCCTGTGCTCTTTCAAGACATGCCCAAAAGTATACCTATGAGTTTCCATGTTTCAGGCAGACGAGGTATACAATCAAAACATGCCTTCTAGAACACAGCCTAGGTGACAACTTATGGTCTAAGGAAAGACATACCCAAATATTAAGAGACTGCTCTAATGATACTTTTGTAAGATTTCTTCATAGAGTCTCTTTGTGGGTCTGTTCAGTGCGAGCTATACCCTTATAGGTCCACCCACGACTTTAGCTAAGACATCTCCATATTTGTAGCTCATGAGGTCTTTACCTTGTATCCGAATACAAGTAGATAAGTCGTGCTAGTCTTACCCGAGATTACTGATCCTCATTCTTAGTGTCTCTAGACTAGGAACATAAAATTAGGAATAAACATCTGGTATCCTTAAATCCTCATGATCGTGATCTCATCACAGATACTCAAGAGATACCTATTTTATTCCAAGGGGTTTATCCAGTTACTCATATAATATATTAACAATAATATTGAGACAAAATATGAAACAGGATAAAGAGTGCTTATTATTTATTTGCGACAATATAAAAAGGTTCACATATGTCCTAATCTAATCAAAAGATTGTCTCTAGGACATCCATATACTAACAGTATTTTACCCCAAAAAAAGCATAACATAAATCAAACACAACCCACTTTGTCCAACATGATGGGTTAATAGGTTTTGGGTTTAGAATTTTGTTATATGATTTTTGGACTATGATTGGGGAAAGGCCCAAGTAGGTGTAGGGTAGGGTTGGGGATAATTGGATCAATTTGAATTGTATTAGTTTTCACCAACCAAACTAAAAATCAATCCAATCGAATTAATTTTACGGGTTTTTTTTTATTTTCAATTAATTCGGTTATTGGTTTTTCGATTTGATCACCGCGATTTGAATCGGTTGATGAACACCCCTGCTCTACGCCAATAACCTACATCAACTATATAATTTTCATCAACATTCTTGCAATTATCATAGGATTTACGAATCCAACACATGAACATAAAATTACATCAACATGTGCAATAATCACACTGCTAGAACAAGAATAAGATAAACATTACCTTACACTAATGCTTACATAATGTGTTATCCAATCTTATATATATATATATATATATATATATATATCATGAACTATAAACCAATACATTTACAAGTTTCTTCAAAAGGAAAGTTAACATCATGCCATCCAAACAAATATACATAGACATCAAAATGGATGCATCATCATCAAATCTCCTCAAGCATAAGAGCCTTTAGCTTTATACGGGTCTCTTTCCTTGTGAAGGCTATCCTGCTACTACTAGAGTACCTAAAACATGTCCCCAAAAAGGGTGAGATACAAATCTCAGTGAACCCTGGGTTCTTGAAGCAATTTTCCTTGCAAGAATTCACTTTCAGCAAGAAAGGTTAGTACACATGACATAAAGGCAACATATAACTAGAGGGATGTACAAAAGAAAGTTAACATCATGTCATCCAAACAAATATACATAGACATCAAAATGGATGCATCATCATCAAATCTCCTCAAGTATAAGAGCCTTTAGCTTTATACAGGTCTCTTGCCCTATGAGGGCTACCCTGCTATTGCTGGAGTACCTGAAACATATCCTAAAAGGGGTGAGATATAAATCTCAGTAAACACTGGGTTCTTGGAGTAATTCTCCTTCCAAGAATTCACTTCCTGCATGAAATTTTAGTACATATGGCATAAAAGTAACATATAACTAGAGGGATATATAAATGATTGTGGATCTGTGCAACTAGTCTATTGTGGACTTGTGTTCCAAAGGCACAAAGCTAACTCTGGTTGGATGCCTCCCAAGAGTAGCAAACTTCCAAGGGCTATCCCTCAATAGATGATATCCCCAAGGCAAGTCTATGTTCCAATTGGCCAAATAACTAAACAATCACATCACACATATTCCACCCATAGTGCTTGTCTAATGGTGCACTCACCAATGTCACAATGACTTTATATGAATGTAGTTATACCATAACACTAATATACCAACCATCGTCCAAACATATAACCATTGTCTCATTGAACCATGGTGGAACAACCAAGAGGGATAAAATCCCAAGAAACAAAGGTTTAACTCTTGAAGCTATGTACTATATAGCACTTTCCTTGTCGAAGATTTCTTCAATCTAATACACAATCTTTCAACCAATATCACCTATTTAAGGGATACAATTCCATTTATCAATATATACAATGATACAATTTATTAAGTCAAGGCTTGAATATTTCCAAAAATATGCTTTTTGAATATTCACCCTAACACTTGACAATTCAAGACTTCAAGCCCCAAATGACTTATCCTCGTTAGGTAATTTCACCAATGCAACCTATTCAAGGTATACATCAATTAATTAAACATATACATAACAATATATTCATATACCAAAACTTCCAATTTTTTATCAAAGTTTTAGGTTTGGTTACTTACTCAATTCTTAATAATTCAAGACTCCAAGTTTTGGTAACTTGGTGGTTCCAATGGATGCACTTCCATCACAACCTCACTTGGTTCACCACTATACATCAAACAAGCATATATATCACCATCAACATTCATTCCCAAGACTCAAAATGCCATAAATATACACTTTGCTCATGAGTCAAAATTCCAAGTTGATTAAAGTGATGGTTTCTATCTTTTTCCTTTGCCAAGAACATCTACCTAACATATTTTGTGAAGGCATCTAGGTTCATTTTCACCACAACATTACCAACCATGAAAATCCTCTTTAAATACACACTTTGTTCATGACCAATGATTTCGAAAATGACAATAATGGTGATTTCATTGTTTATTCTTCATTAAACATATTTCCTAATCATTTCTTCTCAAAGGACCCAAGCCAAATTCAAGTCATAATTCATGTTGGATATTATTCACTCAAGAACCCTAGATCTGAATCATCATAAAAGCTAATGGAAGGTTGAGTTTCTTACTAAGAAATGACTTAGAAGCACCAACAGAAGGCTCCTCATGCAAGAATGGAAGCAAAGCTCTCCTCCTCCACGATTCTTCAAAAATGGCGTCACTTTTGGGGGAGGATTTCTCTCTACTCAATGCTTCCCAATTGTAATAAAGAGGTGGGTTATGTTTGTTGGAGGAAGATGAACAACTTTGGTGACCAACACTTAATGTTTTGGTTGCTTAATCATGAAACGAATTTTTGGAGCTCTTCAACCATGGGTGCCTCGGCCAAGGGAGGGAATTCCGTGAAGAAGAAGAAGAAGGAAGTGAGTGAAAGTGTTTTGGTTTGGTCACTTAAGTGATTTTGACTTTGGTCAACACTTTGAATAAGAAATGACCAATTTACCCTCTTCTAATTTGATTCCTTAATTTCATGGGTTTAGGTGGAGAGTATCATGCAGAATTAGCCCTAAGGGCAGTTTTTACCAAATTATCATTTTGCCCCCGCGGAAACTTAACCCTAAATTAGGATTTTCACTTAATTAACAATCTAATTATGCATTAATTTCTAATTAATAAAATTTGATTATTTTGATTATTATATATGAGTTTTGGTTGTAGGCATTTTAGCCTAACCTGCATAGGCTAAGGCCTAACAGGTGGATTGTCCCTTTCTAAATGCTTTACAAAATGATAACTTTAATCATATTTGCTTTTCAAAATCATTCAGCAAAAGAAAGTACAATTAGGCTTTAATAAAATTTAAGTGAATGAATGACCGAATACATATATGCAAGGGTCATTATTACTCGATATTTATCATTTATGGTTTGTTTTTATGTATCATTACTTGTTGTATAAACTACTATCTTGTTGCTTATTCAATTCTTTCTTTTTTAAAAGAGAAATTAAAATATACTTCATATATTCATATTTGTTATTACTACTAGCAATTCAATTTGCACTATGAGCAACTTGTATTAACACTACGAATTATACATATATAATAAAACAAATATGATTGAAAAATAAGAATTATCTTCAATTTTATATTTTTATATCTTTCATTAAATTTAAAAATGAATAATAAGACGCACTCTATTTGTAATAGACACATTATTGATAACTATTTTTTTTTTTAAAGTAGTGGACTACATAATGGTTGGCGAAACACTAGCTCTATGGTGCTATATTAGGAGTTAGGATGTTAGGGAGGATAAACTAGCTCGGGCTCTATCAAATGTTGGAGAGTATTTACGAAAGCTGCTTATGATCTGATTTCATGAAACAATATATGCATCTCCATCAGGAATTTAGTTTGGCATTGGCTTGCACCACAACGAATGCAATGTTTATCTTTTTATTTTGTTTTTACTTTTTTGGGCTTGCTAGGCATATGAAGCTCACGATTCAGGTTTGAGGTTATATTAATTAATTTATTTTTTATTTTTATTTTTTAGGCTTAATTCTTTGATGGTAATGCTTGTTATAAATTTAAGATGGAGAGATAAGAGAGATATACATGTTACAAGACAAAGGGGAGAAATAAGATATAAGATAAAGAAGAGTAGAGAAGACAGAGGTAGATTTCTTATTCTTATTCATCATCTCTATTTTGATAGGAGTCATGCGCTTATATAAGACTCTATACATAAGGAATGATTAAGTATAATGACCCTAAGTGGTAAATCTTAGTTAGAGACTTAATTTAATGATATAAATGTCATAATTAGATTCAGAACGTGAATTTGAGTGTTTTGACTGTAATCATGACTAGGTCATGAACAATGTCTTCTGTCGGGAATTGTGCACTGATGTGTAGCAATCGATAGAGCTCAGAAATAAGCAGAATGATGTTAGAAACCTAATTTGGCAATTCTGATGCTAAATACGAGTTCAGAACATAAAATTGAGTAGTCTGGCACTTTTCGCGAAAATCTCATGAACAGTATTTTCTGTCAGGTATTTTGTACCGCAGTTTAAGCAACCGACAGAGCCCAAAAATAAATAAATGATGTGATAAGTATATGAAATTACAATATATGCCAAACAATTCATGTTAGACCCAAAAGTTATAAGTTTAGAAGTTTTATGGCTTTGCGTGCAAACAGTGCACAGTTAATGATTCCATGTGTATTTCGTCAAAAACGGTGCTGAAACCCAATTGTGAATTGTAAATATTGTTCCTTAGGAATAAAAGTTAATGTAAATAAGCTCAGAAAAATAAAATTATATCCGTAGCTTTGAGTTAATACGGGGTCAAGTTAAGTGAAATTAAGTGAGAGAAAAATACCCGTTAAAAAGTCACATGTGAATGCCTTAAGATCCACTATTCATCAAACTCTAAACCTTTCATCTCTCTCTTCAATTCACGGCCAGCCATGGAAAAGGGGTGGTGGTGGTTAGGGTTTGCTTCTTTCACTCTCATTCTCATTCAAAAATCTACCAAAACATCAAGTGTCTTACATGAAATTTTAAGTAGGAAACCTAGTAAATCCAACCATCTCCTCCATTTGCCTTGAAAAGTTTTGTGTTGAGAGATATCTCTTCCCCGATTTTGTGACATTATTCATCAAGAGAGGAAAATGAGGAAAATTTGAGTTTTTTTTATGAAACTTTGCTTGGAGGTTGTTCTTTTGACCTCTTAGGTGTTATTAGTAATAAGGAATCTCTTCTTTATGGGTTTAATTTTTGGATTTGAAGTTTTAAATTTCAAGAGCATTTGGGTGGGAAAAATGTTTGATTTGAAATTTGAATTTGTGGGGAATTATTGATGAATATGATGTAGTAATGCAATGTGAACATGTACATTAGTGTAAAGCTTGGAAAATCCCATTAAATCCTTCCACCCTATTCGGCCATGGTGTGAAAAATTAGGGTTGGATGTTCAAAAATTGATTGGACACTTTGTGAAGGTTTATGTATAGGTAAGTTGTGAATTGAGTGGATTAATTGAATGACACTTAGTGGTGTCTTAGGTCTTGAGGCATAAATGGATGAATTAATGTGTTAAAAGGGGTTTAGTATCTAATGATGATTATGGTTGTATGATAGGCATGTGGTGGCCCTAATTATATATGTGATGGCTTAAGAAATGATGAGAAAAACCTTTGTTCCCTCTATATTCCTCTGCCTTGTGAAGAAAAATGGGCATCCATTATGTTTAAAATTCTTAATTGGATACATAGATAACTTAGGCACTAAGTGAGAGTTCTAGAAACTATTGGTTGTGTGAATTGGAGAGATAAATGCTTAGTGAAGACCTCTTAAGCATAATGGAATACATATTTTGATGATGACAAAGAGTTTACAAAAGGTCTCAAATTGAAGATGGAGTTTGAAGATACAAGTGATTAGGTATTTTTAAATATTTTGTTTAGAGACTGACAGTTACACTAATTCTATTATAATTGCTGCGTTTATACTCTATAAATTGCTAAGGTACGCTTTCTGTTACAACATTGTTCTTAGCATTGCGAAAAACTATTTTGGGCATATAGGGACTGAAGAAAAATTGTGTAATTGTTTACTAAATTCAAAAATATTTTTGAAAAAGTTGAGAACACCTATTCACCCCCCTCTAGGTGTTCCGTAAGCGTCCTGTGTAAGAAGCCACTTGCCCAACAAGTGGTATCAGAGCCTCGTGCTCTGAGTGATTGGCTATCTGCCAAACAGTTAAAGATCCTATGGCTTCTTTCCATCAGGATATTCCTCTTGAGGGTGGTTCCACCTATCGCCCTCCGTTTTTCAATGGGATTGACTATCCCTATTGGAAAACAAGGATGCAGATTTTCCTTGAGTCGGTAGATCTTAAAATTTGGTATAGTGTAGAGGAAGGATATCAGCCTCCAACTAGACTAGATGACAATGGTAAAAATGTGCTTAAAAAATACACAGAGTTTACTAGAGCAGAATTAGATAGTGCCCAATACAACTCAAAAGCAAAGAACTTAATAGTTAATGCACTTGGTAAGGATGAATACTACCGAGTATCTTCATGTAAGACCGCACGTGATATGTGGCTTATTTTAGAAACAACCCATGAAGGTACTAGTGAAGTAAAGCGTTCTAAACAAAATGCATTATCTAGGGAGTTTGAGCTCTTTGAGATGTATGAGGGTGAATCTATATTTGACATGCAAAAATGTTTTATGCATATAGTTACTTCAATGAATGCTTTAAATATTTTTCATGATGATGAACTGTTAGTTAACAAAATTCTGAGATGTCTTACTAAGGAATGGGATGCAAAGGCTTCGGCTATCTATGAAGCTAAAGACCTCTCTACAATGTCAATAGCTACCTTATTTGGAAAGCTTCAAGAATATGAGTTGGAGTTAAACAGAAGGGCTAACCGTGAGCTTAACAAGAAGAAACAAAAAGGATTAGCTCTCAAGGTATCATCATCTCATTCAAAGGAAAGTAAGAAAAGTACCGATACTTCTTCAAGTGAATCAAGCACTGGTGAAGACGATGAAATGACAATGTTCGTGAAAAAGTTTAACAAGTCGTTCACCAAGTTCTTCAACAAGAAGTTCAACAAAAGGAGAAGAAGAGCCAACAACCCAAGTAGAAAAGAAAGCAACTCAAACAATGCTTGTTTTGAGTGTGGAAAAGAAGGCCACTTCCAAAAGGACTGCCCGAACAAAAAGTATAAATATGATAATGGCAAGTTCAAGAAAGGTAAGAGCAAAAAGAAGAAAGCTTACATGGCATTTTCGGATGACACTTCAAGTACTACAAGCTCCTCATCAAGTGAACAAGCTAACCTTTGCTTCATGACACAAATTGAAAAAGATCAAATTGAGGTACATTCTAGCCACTCTTCTAGTTCTATGTGGGATTCCGATTCGGTACGTGATTCTAATTCAATATGTAGTTCTAGCTCCTCTTGTGATACATCTTCTATGGTTGGTCCATCATATGATGATTTGTTGTATGCTTATAAATGCTTGCAAGTTGAAAATGAAAAATTAACCTCTAAGGTTAAGAAAATTAAAAATCAGAAAAATTGCTTGCAAAACAAAATTGATAGTTTGACAACCATTGTATATGATTTAATGAAAGACAATGAAGATCTTAAAAATGAAAATCTTTTCATGAATTGTCTTGTTGGATCATGTGATGATGTGAAACCCCCTTCCACTATTTCATGTACTAAATGTGTATAATTATCTAATGAAGTGGATAGTTTGAAGGTAATGGTTGATAGAATGACTAGTGGGAGAGATAACTTGAATGTTCTCCTTGGTAGACAAAGGGTTGAGACTACTAAACATGGACTTGGTTTTAAAAAACCTCCATTTGCTCAACCAAGAAAGACAAACCAATACCCCCTAGGTTCATGTCTAAGCTACCATTTAAGAAATGTACATATTGTGGCATGAGTGGTCATCTTGTATATCAATGCAATATTAAGAAATATGGCCTAAAAGGAACTAATCTTAAGTGGGTTCCTAAGAGGACTATAAATGTGAGCAACATTGCTTCAACATCTTATGGACCTCAACCTAACACCTCTAGCATGTTCTTTAGCTCCAAGGTTAAGAACATGATATATGTTCCTAATAAAACTTAGTGAGCATGTATGCATCATGTGCCATGGACTATTTTATTTGATAAATCATTTTGCACATGATGTCTAGTTGTTGTTTGGTGTTTAATATGACATGCATAAACTGTTTTTAACTCATCTTATGTTATACATGTTCAATATTAATGATCTATATGTGGATAGAAAGCTTACTTTATGCACTACATGCCTATGTACTTGAATAGTCCACTATTTTACTCTTATATTCAAATTCTATCAAAATAGGACAGCAAGCCTATTTCAATGTATCTTTCACTAATAATGCCTATTAGCAATCATGAATGAGTTATCTTTCATATAATGCCTATTATTCATACTTGCACTATTTGATAAATGCTTGATCTTGCTAATGTGCCTAGAAAGGCAAGTGTGGAAGATTATGTTGTAGGTATTTGAAAGAAAATGGAAATGAATGAAAAGATGAAGATTACATTGAAGAAATTGGCAAATTGAAGGACCTCTTAGACTAAGCCAAAGAGTTACAAAGAATCAAAACTTGATACAAGACATGGGTAATCTTTGGATATATGATATGCTTGTTATATACCTTATCCATCTTGAATCCTTATTATATGCTATAATTGATTTTGATGATGTCAAAGGGGGAGAAAATATAAATATCATCAAATCGAGCTTATGAGCTTATGCATATTTTGAGGGGGAGTTTTGAGAAGTCTTGAGAACATATGTATGCTTACTTTTGATTAGCATAATAATTCTTAGTATGCATATGTTTAGGGGGAGTATGTGATTAGATGATTTTAATATCTTATGCTACTAACCCTTACTTGTTTCAATTTGAGTTTAAATTGCCATCATCAAAAAGGGGAAGATTGAAGACCTCTTAAGCATAATGGAATACATATTTTGATGATGACAAAGGGTTTACAAAAAGTCTCAAATTGAAGATGGAGTTTGAAGATACAAGTGATTAGGTATTTGTAAATATTTTGTTTAGAGACTGACAGTTACACTAATTCTATTATAATTGCTGCGTTTATACTCTATAAATTGCTAAGGTACGCTTTCTGTTACTACATTGTTCTTAGCATTGCGAAAAACTATTTTGGGCATATAGGGACTGAAGAAAAATTGTGTAATTGTTTACTAAATTCAAAAAGATTTTTGAAAAAGTTGAGAACACCTATTCACCCCCCTCTAGGTGTTCCGTAAGCGTCCTGTGTAAGAAGCCACTTGCCCAACACTTAGCTCTCCTTAGGCCTTGGCTTCGGTCATTTTAGGGTCTCTGGGGTTAGCAAGTGTTAAAATTTGTAAATGGTATCTTGGAGGCATGGTTATGTCATCCTGAGACCCTATGTAAGCATGAAACCATGTGGTTGTTTGTAGAACAAGTAGTCACCCTAAAATGGTCTAATATGTGAGTTTACGAAATTATGGTCTTGACTTGTGGGTTGGCATATAATGGGCATAAGTTTTGAAGTAAAGAAAGTAAGCAATAAAGTGTGTATGTCTTGTATAATTACATGGCATTTAATCATTTTATTGAATTTCGTTTTGCATTCTTTCTATAGGTGTGCCTAAATTTTTTGAACATTTGGATTCTTTTGGAGGAAGATAAGTGATTTGTGTGACAAGTAAGACTATTACTAAAGCTCCAAGAGGTAAGCTCTATGTTTAAGAAGTTCTCTCCTACTTATATGCTCCACCATGGTTAGTAGACTATGGTTGGATTGTATGATTGTCTTTGATGCTTAGTATAGATGCATTCATATAGTTAAAATGATAACATGATGTGCCTTGCTCTGATGTGATTACTGTAATGGTTCTTGACTTATGGATCTATTTGCATGGATATTCGCTTGGGCCCACCATTGGGATTGACTATGTACACCTCTTATATGTGCAGTGTTCCGTTTAGGCTCCTCCCTTAGGAACACGTGCGTTGATTTCCACTTTGGGTCCTCCCTTGGAAATGATTGTGTACATCTCTTATAAGATATGTGTATATGTTCAGTTTAGTATGATATTTGCTTATAAGATGTCTTGTATACTCTGTATCTGACTTTCATGTAGGAGTGGGCATATGGTATGAAGATTTCTCTATAATCCTGGAGCTTACTGAGATTTGTTATCTCATCCCGTTTGGAGACATCATTTCAGGTGTATAGACTGCCAATGAGCCCTCACGAGGGAAGGATACGTCCTGTAACAGCCCGTTACGTACCGGTATTGTTAACATTAATTATGATATTAAGCGCAGTTACAATCACAACAATTCATTTATAAAAATACGAATAAACTTTTTACGATTATTACGCGAGCATTTAAAATAATAAAACGCGTAACAATTAAAGCTGTGACCGTAATCGTAAACTCTTGCAGAAGACTTATTTAAACTATTTTTATAACTTACTTTACTTATTACAAGTTACTAAGGGATTCCCATAAACCCATTTAGCTAATTACCAAACTTTACGTTTTTACCTTTTCAAACATGGTTCACTCATCAATTTTTTGCGAACACACCGCTCACAACCATACCTTCTTTTCAGATTATATCTTTTTCTTACTTAATTTCCTTTTCAACAAGCTATCACACGCTCAATTCGGAGATCATTTGCTCCGGTTATCGCCGTTTGAAGTTGGATAAGCAAAGCAGCCAACCAACCCCAAAACAGCACCAAAACCACTTACACTTCTCGAATTACTGCGCACAATCCACTCATCCAATTTCTCTCAAATTTTTATCCTACAAACTAGACATCTCAAAATTCATTTTGGTGTATCATACGCTCAATTTGACTGAGAGACGAAGTGGGAATCAAATTCCCAAAAACTGGCCAGAACAGCCCCTGCATCAGAGGTCCCTGGACAGTCCGAACTCAATAAATTCCACAAGGCTGCTTACAATCCAGAACTGGCTTATATTTTAACACCATATAGGGGACATCTCAAGCTTCGAAATGGAGTATGGCACGTTCCTATTGGACCTCTATAGAGGGAGATATGCTCTCCCGAAGTTCGCCTAAAATCTGTCAATTCTACAGAAAATTCGCCAGAGTTTCCTTTATTTTTTCAATAATCCCCAAATTTGTACAAGCTCACTAATGTCTCAAAGTACCTAATAATCCAACAATAATACATTAATAATCCAATGGGTGGCACACACAAGGACCAACAACGCCTTGGGGCACTTACAACCCAATCCAGTTTATATTTATTACACAGTTTATACTATATAACTCACATTATAATCCTTGCTTGTTTCAATCACAAAGGTCCCCTTTACATGTAATTTCACAATATAAGCATATAATCATAACTCTAACATAGGCCTAAAGTCCTTCCATCCTGGTACATCATGCATCTCTTTTACATTTACAACATATACTTAAATATTACAACTTACAACTTCAACTTCAAATTACCCTTTACAATATTACAACTTCAATTACAAATTCAAACATAAGTTCAAATGATACAAACTACTAGACTTCGGCATGCCAACATGAACAATATGTCAAATACTGAAAATGCTCCTCTATCACTCTGCGGGCCTCTTGCCCGCTGCTCCAACGCCACAGGTACATCCTGAAATAAATGCCTCGAGACGGGGTGAGATATACGAATATATCTCAGTAACCCAGAGGTTCAGGAGAAAACTCCGCCCAATGGTTCACTTCAAAGCATACAAGTAGAATAAAACAACCACTTTGAAAACAGGATATAGCAAGGGATTTAGAGAAACTGGGGAATATCGGAATACAAAATACGACGATGCGGGACGGTAGCTACCAATACCACGCACGCCTTGGGCATATATAAGCCTATGGGTCCACCCAAGGTGTGATCAAATCACTACCACCAAGGTACCCATTCCATCCATAACACCTGAGACATTCCTAGTGTGCTCCTATCCGGATCACACACTATGACCCTCGGTCAACTGGAACTCCCTCTCGGAGACCTATCCAGCGGAAGTCTGCACTGCCCGCAGGCTAAACTAGTCTACTGGCCAGAGACTCGGTACATAAGTATCCACTGTGATATATGCATGCATGTCAATGCTGTTCTACTCTACTCATACACACTTTCTACCGTTGCCATCAACTGGCAAGGTGGAACAGAAAAGGGGAACAAGCCCCAGTACCGAGAGGTTACCTTAATTCGTTCTACCACTAGCTCCGCAGCAGCTTATCCCACGACTTGGTACACAGCAGAATGCCTCAATCCACTTAGTCCCGGACCAAGGGCAACTCACTGATTCAAGATTTGGGATTCAGGTCGACGTACGACAACCTATACAATCACATACAACCATCAGTATGCGTCAAATAGCATCAAAATGCAAAAATCACAAAATCACCTCACCCACACATGGTAGGTTTGGCCATCCTAGGCTTAATTCCAATTTTATTTTTCTAAATTTTGTTTTTCATTTTATTACGCCTCATTAGGATGTCAAGAGGCCAATTCAAGTGCCGGTTCGTCAATTTCGCGTCGAATTACATCAGAACGCGAAAACCGCAAAATTCCTCCCCACCCCCTTGGTGGTTCGTTAATTGGAGATTTATTTATCTAAATTTTCTTTCTCATTTTAGTACCCATCCATGGGTTGCCATAAGGCCATTTCAACTGTCGTTTCGCCGTTTTACATCTTTTAAGCATCGTTTCGCTAAATAGTTCGCTCTAGGTTCATTTAGGTCCCTAAACACAATTCATTTTTTTTCCATTGATTCAAACACTTGCCAACCACCACACAACCCATCTAATTACCTTTTTAACACATAATTCATCACTCAAACAATTTCCAACAACATCAATTCCCTAATTTTCCTTTAAGGTCCAAGTTGCAACCTAGGCAATTCTAGGATTTCCATTCACTTTTAATTGCTCCACACCTCACACAACCACATTATATCATCATATAATCATACCACAATTCATCAAACAATGCCTCAACACAAAATTCCAAAGTCCCAAAATCATGACCTCAAATCCACTGAGTTAAAAATCATCACTTTTCACTTAAAATTTTCATTGCATTTCTAGCATTAATACATCATTCTAAGGCATTATCATCTAATAGACATTTTCCATTTGAGCTCTCTAACATAACACATCACAAAATCCCTCTTTAGGGTTCATAAACCAAATTCAAAAATCAACCATTGAAATGTTGAAATAACTCACCCAAATGCAAGGTATAAGACTCCTCCTATGCATACTCCACCATTGGAGCAATTGAAAGCTCCAAGAACCCAAAAATTCTCCTCCAAACTGCGGCCTAAATGGGAAAGGATCTCAAAATTCAGCCACTTTCACGGTTCAAGGATGCCACCAATGGCTTTAGAAGACAATTTCCAACAAGATTCAAGTCAAACTTTGTTGGATTTGGTTAAGATTTGACCAAGTTATGGAAGAAGAAAGCTTGAACCATTCTTGGCCATGGGGGCTGCTGTGTGCGCGGGAGAGGAGAGGGGGAGGAGAGAGAAACTTGCATGAAAATGTGACTTTTAAGTCACTTAAGGCCTAGGTGGGTCCCACACGCGATTTAACTTTAATCCAATCATTAATTCCAACTATAATTTTATAATCTGCTTATTTTCCTGGTTCATGACATATTTTTGTTTCCTAAAAATGTTGATAAAATTTTCACGCTTACCGGTACACTTATACCGCAATATTTTACACCGAAAAAATCACTATTCATTAATTTTTCCGAAACTTGCCTGTCCACTCAATTTTTCGTTCTGAATCCATTTCCAGGGTTATTTTTACCATCTGAGACCTTCTACTCAATTTTTATCTTTCTAGGGTTGTGTGTTGGCAATTTCCCATTTTGCCCTTTCTTTGTATTCTAGCCTAATCTTTAGAATTTTCACTTATCCATCACTTAATTATTCACTCAATGTATTAATTACTTAATTTAGAATTGTGAGGCGTTGTACGTCCCATGGCTCGAGGTGCAGTTGTGGACCGAATTTTGGGTAGCAGTATGCTACTGTCATTTTGGAGGATTTTTATGTTGTTTTTCGTATTCCATTTATTTTGGGGATCATGATGTCTGATCCATTATTTTGTGTATAGCCTGTATATATTTTGTACATGTTTCCTTTTCAATGCATGTACATTTGTGTATTCAGACATGTTTATATGATGATGTAGTATTTAGATATGCGTGTGTGTCGAGTTTTGCATGTGTTAGACTTAGTGGCACGGAGCCAATTTTTGCATGTGCCCATGGATGGGTACTTGATCCTTGATGGATATTTGAGATTTCTGGATTTATAGACTATATGGTTTTTTATCAAGAAACCTTGAGAGTGGGATTTCTAAATCCCTAATTATCCAGTTTACAGCCATTACACTGTTCGATTTTAGTCTTCGCCTAATGAAAGATGTCTGCTTAGGAAATGAATTATAAATTAGAAGAAAAGTGATGCAATGCTATATATTATGTGAAATGAATTTAAGAAAAAGAAAAAAGTTAGCTCGTATTTTTGTAAGCTAATGTAAGTTTATAAGTTAAGTCTTTCGCTGATACATGTTTTAGTAACATATGTATGTTAATTGAACTGACTCGAGACAGGGATGTTACATTTACAGTATTAGAGCAGTTGATCTCGAGATTTCCACAATATATAGCATATAATGTTTGAATTTTGATGTTCTTGAGTGTTTTTCTTGAGTGCTATAATATGCATGTTTGATCACTGAGTGTGAGCGTAGCTAACTCATTCCTTTGTGTATATGTGCAAAATTATGGTTCCTCCAAGAAGGACTCTGGAACCGTATGGTGACCATTCAGATCTTACTCTTGGAGAGTGATGATCAACAGAGATTGTTGTATGCTTATTATATGTTGCAGGGTGATGCGTATAATTCGTGAAAAATACCCGTAACCCTTGGAGTGCCAGTTTATGCTATCACATGGCCTTTATTTGAGAGACAATTTATGCTGAGATATTTTCCTGATGAATCTCGTTTGAGGAAAAAAGGGAATTTGAGGACCTGAAATAAGGTCAAATGTCTATTGACGAATATCTGAGCAAGTTTAATAAATTGGTTAAATATTCTCATTTTCAAAGAGCTCCGCCTACTGAAGAGGATTTTATGTTTAAATTTCAGAGAGGACTGGATGATATTATTTCTGAGAAGCTTGCAGGAAATTCTTTTAATACTTTTATGGAACTTATCAAGAAGTGCAAGGACATTCAAAAGTACTTCAGAAAGAAAAACAAAGATTTCGCTACTCCTACTTCTGGTCCCAAAAATATTTCTGGGAATTCTAAAGGTAAAGGATTACAGGTTAAACAGTCTAATGGCAAGTTCAAAAAGTCTGGAAACTTTAAATCTGTTGCTCAGTGTTCTACATGTTGTAAGATTCATTCTGGAGTCTGCAAGAAAGTAACAAAGATTCTGTTATAAATATGGCCAATTTGGGCAATTCATTAAGGACTGTCCCTTTATGGGGGGACAGGTTTCTAGAATTCAGGTCGCCCCGACTCCGATTGTGGTTGAGGAACCATCTCTACCTCTTTCACCTCTTACTGCTCGAGTATATGCTGTGAACCAATAAGAGATGGAGAAATCACCTAATCTGATATGAGGTATGATCTCTATTAATGATGAAATTATAAGTGTGCTTCTAATTCTGGTGCTACGCGTTATTTTATTGCTGCTTATGTAGCTATAACACTCAGTTTGACTGTGAAAAGGATAAGAGTCCCTATGCGTATTGTTACGGTTGTTGGGGATGTTAGTGAGGAATCATTCATCTGTAATTATGTAAAATTTAAGTATGATGATAGAGAGTACACGGCTGACTTCATTATCTTGCATCTCGCATCTGTGAAAAGTTCATGCCTTATTAAAACCTTGCTAGAAATCCCAATGGGAAAAAACTAGCCAAGAAAAATGAGTATATGACATGCACTACCAAAACGTCACATAAACTGCCTCTTTAAAAACTTTTGGATAAGAAAAACCCTTTGGGAAAAAATTTTGTGCAAAGGAAAAAAGAGTACAGTAATAAACCTTCAAGGCTCCATCCTTCGAGGATTTTCAAATTAAATAAATATCATCGTCAAGTGACCCTATAGTCACAATGCTATTAAATGCATCTCAAGATGCATCATAGTTGTCATACTGATCAAGTAACAGAACGTAATAAAATCCATTAAAGGAGAATAAGAAACATCACAGTTGATGTCGAGTTTCTGCGAAAACTGTTCTTCCTTATTGCCTATTTTCATTCATTCATGCCTGAATGCTTCTGGAATTCTTTAATAATTTTGGGTTTAGGATCCAAATTATCTCTTGAGAGAACAAGAGCTACTGAGGAGGCAAAGGTGTCATCGACAATAATTATAATATTATCATATTTTCCTCCCTTATTAATATAGTTTATTGTATATGTCAACATCAACCAAATCTTTAACGTTTCCCATGACATCCAGATTTGGTCATTCTGTATTATCGGGATTATAGTGATTAGCAGCTGCACTTACTTCACTGGTTTTGCTTCTTCTAGAGGTGCGATGAGTGACTTATTTTATTTTTCTGCTGATTTATGTCTTTAGCCCCTACAAGTCATTCACGTTTTTGGTGTTGACTAGACTCAGAAATATTTAGTCCAAATGGAATCTCCACTATAGGTGGTGCATTTTCAACAGGGATATAAGATTTAGTCACTCCTTTGTGATCAGTAAATACATATGACACTTGACTTGCTAAAGTTTGCAAGTTAATGATATTTTGAACTTCTAGTTTAGTTATACTTGTACGTGGACCAAAATAATTCATTTAATTTTTCTTTCAGAATAATTATTTGGGATTTATTAAGCTTCTGGCTTTCTCCCCCTAATGCAAGGAAATGTCCCTCATTTAATTTTTAAGCAGTGAATCGTGTATTAAACAAGTCACCCATCAAGGGCTCCAAGTACTTGTTTCTATATTGAGTCTCCAAAATTCACGTAAATGTCTAACCTTCAAATAATATAAGGACATATATAATACAACAAAAAATGAAGAGACGAGAAACATTATGTTCACATCCACGTACAAGTTCAAGAGGGGAGTATGCTTAAAAATATATCAGCCAGTGAACTTCAGGTTCATGCTCGTTTTTAAAAATAACAACATATATACAAATATTATTTTATATTTTTCGCTTATATTTCTAGAGTTTATTGGGTTCTAATAGTTTTTCTATACTGGGATCACTCTTGGGGTCACTTTATTTAGAAATATGAAGTCACTAGTCTATAATTAACCTCTTTAGGAGTGTCACTTTGAAGTTTTAATTCATTTCCTCAAAGAACAAATTGTTTGTATACTTTAGATTTGTTACTCATTTATGTTTGCATGATATCCTTCAAGGACAATTAGTCAGATAACAATATTTGTAATGTTTGCAATATTATGCAAATCAACTATTGTTTGAACTTCAAGTTCACAATCATTTGGGCATATAACTAGACGAATAATTCATTAAATTAATTCATCTAAAAAAATAATCAACTCTTCTATAGCTATTGCAAATATTGCTCCAGACATGCCCATAACCACATCCATGATTATGTAATTGTAAGACCTTCACTTCAAGGAATGACAAAGAACTGATTTTTAACATGTCATCAAATATAACCATGATTTTTGTCATGTTTTAAATTATAATAATGAACATTCACTTCAGGGAATATGGTTCAATCCATTGACCAAACTTTATGAGCCTTTCCTTTCTCAGTATAACTACTTGCAAAGCATATTCAAGAGACAAAAATAATATATAATATTTTCTCTTGATATTTTATTTCAATTTACAACAAATTTGTTAGATCTTTTCAATCATGATCTAGAGTTATAATTCTTTAGAAACTATACCACAAATATTCATAAGAATGATGACCAAGAAAAATCATTGATTTTATGTAATCCTTATGGGATAAATAAAATATAAAAATATATTTGTAGTATAAATAACATGAAAAAAACCATAAAAGATAATTAAGCAATGAATTAAATCAATATAAAATAAAATAATAAAAATATTAATTTAATATGACTTTGCAACTTCAGGAGCAATAACCGACAAAGATATTATTTTCCTTATAAGTGGTTACGACAATAGGAGTGATTTTTAATGCATGAGATTCACATGTCTGTCTTTATTTTTATTTTTATTTAGCCACATTTGTTTGGCTTCTTTCCTTTTCATACCCAAGGTTGGATTTTCTACCATCCCTTCAAGTGTTATATCATTGCTTGCGCTTATAGCTCTCATAATGACTAGAGTGTTTTATAAATTTGGCATTTGCTTCTGGCAATACTTTTAACCAATGAGTCTAAAATTATAATTATTTTCACTCACTTGAAAGATGTGAAATTTTGGTTTTTCATTCGCCATAACACTGTAATGAAAAATCCTTAAATTGATAAAAAGGATTAACAAAATACTTACCGCTACTTCAAGAGTATGAGTATATAGGCATTCAAATATCAAATAAGAACATTTTTGAACACTCATTACTATTACAGGAGTATGAGGATATATGTTCTCAAATGCCCAATACCATTTTATAATAACCCCCACATGTAATTGTGGATTTAATAATTTTAATCATGTTATTGAGGAATAATTATAAAGAAAGTAGAAGAAAAAGAAATAAAGTCACCTTTGGTGAAAAAGGAGTTAAAATAACAGTTAAAGGGTAAAAATGCAGGCAAATAAAGTTACCCTAAAGTGAAAAGTAAAATTATAAATATTACCATAAAAATATTCTGGACTAGTGTGCAACGTTGGAATGAGAGTTTAGTGAGCAGGATAGATAAGCCTTTACCCAGTTGAATTTCACTTAACCTATGTAAGTGAAATATGTTAAAAAGCTTCGATTCTTCTTCTTCCTTCACGTGACGAGCCAGACGACAGGAAGGCTTTCTTTATTTTATTTTATTTTCCTTCAATCTTCAATCCTTGATAACTTGAGCTAGGATTGATGAAATCAATCCATTCCAAAGCCTAAAGTTTGTCAAATTTCATCATCTACAAAACCCATACCTTAGTTTTAGTTGGGAGTCATTATATTGAGAGATCTCGACACCTCTAGGTCGCGGGTACTGTTCACAAGAGGAGGAAAATGATGTTTTTCTTGGCTTGAAGGCTTGGATTGTCTTTCTCTTAGTGATTTGAAGCTTCTAAGGTAAATGCCCCAACCCCCCTCTTGTGTTTTTGGAGAAAATGCATGATATATGGTTGTATAAATTGGGATTAAATGGCATGAGTAGTTGGAGGGTGATTTGTAGGTGAGTTCCTTTGTTAAACATGCTTGGGATTGGTTCCCATAAAAAAGAAAAATTATGAAACCGCCATTAGGATACTTTGATAAATTGGACTAAAAATCAAGTGTAGGTTTTCTTCTATGTGTAGTCTTGAAAATTAAACGTGGTAGACTGGTATATAGGAATACTGATTGTCTTCACATCATGGAACTAGGTTGTGACTTTGTGAGAGATCTTGACGCTGTGGACACTAGAATTAGTGGAGGACACTGCTTGCCAGGTAAGCTTTCGGTCCTTGGGGTTAATCCTCCGTTTATTCCACTAAACTCCGAGGGAGGGTGGTAGTTTGATATGGTATGTTGAAAATGATTTGTTATATGTTGCATGTATATGTATGTATGTTTGTGTGCCACACAAGACGGTATTTCCTTGTGTGAGGCATAAGACGGTGTTTTCTTATGCATAGTATGAGACGGTGTTCATACAGTATGTTGCAAGACGGTGTTTCCTTGCATAATGCATACTTATTATATTCTCTGGCCAGTAGGATTACATTATTGCACACTGCATTGTCATACATATTCTTATGCATACATGGATATTTTATGTACTGTGATTATACCAGAAGTGAGTTTAGGGGTGGAGGAGCCCTCCAAGGGTCCCTAGCTTACTGAGGTAATTATATTATCTCATCCCGCGTTATGGAGATCACCATTTTGGGTACAAGAGCTGATGGTGCTGAGGCATCGCGTGGCAAGAGGCCAGATGAGAGATATGTTGCGCTCACGGCAAGTGCACCGGTCGTACAAGTAATATAATGTTTAAGTAAAGAATCGTTCCCACGAGAATTATACTCAACCACTAATTCACTACTTCAACTTAAGTTGGACAATCAAAATTTGATTTGTAACAGGATTTGAATTTGAAATTTAAAATATTAAAAATAATTAATCGCAAGAACTTAAAAACAAGAATTACAAATTCACTATCTCAGCTTAAGTTGGACAATCAAAATTGAATTTGGAACAAGATTTGAGTTTTAAAATTTAAAATATTAAAACTAATTAATCGCAAGAATAAAAAGCAAGAAATTAAAGATTTGAATTAACTAATGTAAAAGAAACGTAGCTAGGGTTTCGATTTCCTTCAATCTCTCGATTATGTCTGAATTCCTTCTTTAAGTTAATCGTCCTTAATATCAATCTAATCGATTCTTTCCTATGTAATTAGGGCTCAATCCTTTGTTACCCTAAATCTTTACCAACTTGCAAGAACCCTAGTTCCCCAGTTATTCCAGAAGAAAATAAGCATTAAATTCAAGAATCTAAAGATTACGTAAAACCTGTGTCTATCCCTAGAATCATAAGAATTATGATGAAATTATCAGATACATATCATGCACCAACATTCCTATTGTCATGCATTTACCTAGGATCAATATATAAGATTCAAGCTCATATACAGGATTAAGAACAGATAATTTCATTCATGATGGAAAGGAAAATTAACATAACGAATTGTTCAAGACATAATAAAGAAATTGAATTCCATCTGACCCTAACTACTTAAAGATTTAGCCGGACATAGCAAGATCAAGAACAAAAGAAAATATAAAAGCTTCCCCAAACTCCATAGTTGATTGGTGAATCTTCAATATCTCCAGTGCAAGCTTGATTTTGATCCGTCTCCGCCGCTCACAAACATGAACTGTGGATTTCTCCGCGTTCCCTTTGCCTCCAAGTACCAAGAGCTCTTCAAGAATGTCAAAAAGTTATTGATTCTGACGCAAAATGTGTTTTTATTGGCCAAGAATCTGTGCCCTAAGTGAATACATCCAATGGGCCTAAGTTGGGTTTCTGGGGCGCTTAAGCCTGAGTCACCACGCTTAAGCCTGCTGATATTTGCATGGGATTTTAACGTGGCGTGCTTAAGCGCGCTCTTCGAATAACAGCTTTCTTCTTGGCTCGCGCTTAAGCCCTGAGTTGGGGGCTTAAGCTTCCTAAGGCAGTGGCTTTTGCTCTTTGGTTGGAATTTCTGGAATTCTTGGGGGCTTAAGCCTCAAAATGGGGGCTTAAGCCTCCTCTTTAACAACTTGATTTTCTTGATTTTCTTTAAATAGATCCTCATATCTTCTAGTTTTGATCTTCATCTATCCAATCTTCATCTTTGACTCCATTTATCATCAAATCCCTTCAAAATAGCAAATATAATTTATTTAATTCATAAATCAAGAAGGTCATGTATTTTATATCAAAACCTTAGTTTTTACTCATTTAACTTGATAATTCTTATTATTTTAGTCTATAAAAGCAAGATAAACTAAAAGTTTATCAAGATAATACTTGACATGATTGTCAGGGTCTTGTGGATATTAGATTTGTACCTGACATACTTTATTTTGAGTTGTATATGCCATGTAGTTTTTGAGAGCATAGGAGATGTCTATGCCATGTTGATAGTCTGTATATACTGTTAGTGATACATGCTCAGATCTATGTTACTTATTTAATTGCATCTTTTGTTTATTTGATGTAATTATATAAGTAACATCATGGATATTTTTTGAAACAATATGATTATGTAATAGCCTATGCCATGGATGGCAGGGTAATATGGTTTATGTCTGAATTATATTAAACTGTCAATCAGGTTGAAATTATTATAGTGAAAATTATCCCCAGTAGTCCAAAATATAGAGGAAATGTTGTCCGCTTTAATTTGGCCATGGAAGTAAAAAAGGTTGCAATACATAAGGAAAAAAGAGAAAATTTATTCACTTAGCTTCCACATTAATTAAGTTGAGCATGCAACGCTTACTATCATATGAATGTTAATTAACTGGCTGTAGACGGGGCGTTACACATTTCATCACTCCTACATCAGGAGCAGGGTGATATATGTTATCAAATGTTCAATAGCACTTCAAGTGCATAAATAAATAAAAAAGGAGAATTGGTAGAAGAAAAATGAATGAAAAATTGACAAAAGAATAAAGAAATGAATATACCCAACAAATATCTACCTCGTACACAAAAATTACTTATGTGAAAACTTTTTAATCTCAGTTGATAGAGAATATCGTACTAATAACGTGTTACAAAGTTAAGAGGGAGAGATGAGAGAGATACATGTTGCAAGACAAGTGAGAGAAATAAAAGAGAAGACAAAGAAGAGTTGAGAAGATAAAGTGGTAAATTTCTTATTCTCATTCATCATCTCCATTTCTATAGTCATATCCTTATATAGGACTTTATACATGATCAGGGATTAAGTACTTAAATACACCATAAGTGAGATGGTTTAAGGTGCTTCAAAATTCATAAGAAAGTGAATCCTTCCCCACTTAAATATTTTACAACAGAGTGCTTATGTTAGATTTCAATTTATTTTTTAATGTTCAAATTCATTAATTTAAATTAAAGAATCCAAATGCCAAGAAGTTAAATCTTAACTATTTTAGACCATCTAGATTATTATTAGTGGCAAGAAAATTGTATTAGAATAAATTTAAGTTATATTAAATGAAAATTTTGGAAAATTAAACTCTCACCATGCTAACAATTGAGAATCTTTCTATTTGTTCAATGTTTTGTATTTAATATTTTTTATTTGGTTATTAATTTTTTTATTAATTCATAGCGTTCCATTTGAAGTGAATTAGTCTAAAGAATGCCAAAATAGTAAATTAGTGATTAGATTTAGAAATTATGCTCCACTAACTTTTAATCACTCGTTCCTACAGTGTAATTGCCGAATGCAAATAGTGTCTTATTTGCAAAGTTAATTTTGCTTTCAACATTGTTTTCACCGTAAGTTGGGTCAAGTGTGAGATAAAATAAACTCTTTACAATATAAAAAATTTGAGGGATGATCTACTTACCACCACTAAAGTATACCACCTATACAACTAATTTGATCACTTGGATTAAATTAAATCTAATGGATCACGATTAATTCTATAATCCTAATTTTTTACCTTTCATTCTCTCACATCCTCTCTCATCCTCTCACAACTCTCTCTAAGTCTCCGTATTTGATCATTTTTTTTCTAGGTTGACAACAGACGCTAAATCCGTTTTTTTCATAGTTCAAGGTAAATCTTCCATTCACTATAACTCACTAGACCCTGCCTGAGAAAAAAAAAAGTGAATCTTAGAACCTGCAAAACAAATTCAGAGAGGGATCAAATTAAAAATATAAAAAATGAAATTAGTGAATGATAAAAGAAAACTTAGTGAATCTCAGATTTTGCAAATTCCCGTAAGATTATATTATGATGGGGCAAGTCGTATTCACTGTCTTCAAATTCATGTTTCTAAAATAAAGAATTTCCTTGTTTTTTCGATATTTTGTGATTCGTCCATCCGGTTTAATAATTAATACTCTCTCTGTGAACAAACCTAAGAACATATATATATATATATATATATATATATATATATATATATATATATGTGTGGTTTGATTATTGCGGTTATTATCAGTACGAGCATTTACCAAGCAATTTATTAATCGCAGATCCACACACAAATTCTATAGGTTAGTATACCTGCTGAGCCACAACTTTGCGAGTATGAAAATTATAATATGAAAAACATGTTTCAAGAAAGGGTGATCAAATGATCGTAAAAAAATAGATTCAGCGTCTGTTGTCAACCCTAGAAAAAAAAAGGATCAAATAAAAAGGATCTATAAAGAGTTGTGAGATAATGAGAGAAGATGTCAGAGAATGAAAGGTAAAAAATTAAGATTATAAAGATTAATCGTGAACCATTGGATTTAATTTTAATCCAACGGTGATCAAATTGGTTGTATAGGTATACTTTAGTGGTGGTAAGTGGATCCTCCCTCAAAAAATTTAAGACAAATAATATAAATTAGGGGAGGGTTATACTTACCACCAAATAAGTTTACCATATTTACAACTAATCTCATCACGGTTAGATTAGAATTAAATCTAACGTTCATAATTATCGTTTATAATCCTAATTTTTACTCTCGCATCCCCTCCCTCTCTCTCTCTCTAAGTTTGAGATTTGCACACCTCTTTCTATAATAATCCTCGCTAGTAATTATGGATTTAATATTGAAGAATAATTAGAAGTAAAAAGAAATAAAGTCACTTTTTGTGAAAAAAGAGTTAAAACGACAGTTAAGGGGTAAAAATGCGGGTAAACAAAGTTACCTGAAAAGTGAAAGTAAAGTTAAAAATATGACTGGAAAAATATTCTAGTTCATTGGGTAAAGTTTGGTATTGGAAGGAAGTGTGTAGATAGATAAGCTTTTACCCAGTTAAAGTAACTTAAAATTTCACACCGTCAATTCCTTTAGGTTTCAAGTGTTCTTTCCTTTGATTTCTTCTTGAATTTTCCACCAAATCCATAAGTTTATAACATGAAATTGATTGGAAACCACCCAATGAATCCATTCCACCGATCAATTGAGCTATAGTTGCTTGCGTGAGGAGTTCTTCCTCCCCCCATTTTCGAGTTACTATTCATTGAAGGAAAAAAAAGTGAGTTTTTTATGGAGCTTTGCTTGGAGGTTGCTCTCTAGGCTTTGTACAAGTGTTTAGAGGTAAGAAACCTTTATTTTCATGGTTTCATTTTGATGATTTGAGTCATGAAAATTGTAAGCATGTGTTGGGTGGGAAATAAATTAATTTAAAATTAAATTGATGATGGATTTTTGATGTTTTGTATATAGGAATGGGAAAATAAGCATGAGTATGTATGTAACAAAATTGAAAAAAAATCCTATGCCTTCTCCCTTTAGGGTTCGGCCATGTAGGGTTGTGGAGGGTTCATTGTGCAAAAATTTAATGATATGGATTGTGAAGTTTTTATGTATGTAAAAGTTACAAAAATTAAGTGAAGAAAATAAATAAATAAAAAGAAAGGAACCTTGGAGATCCTTTATGAATTTTGGCACTTAGAGTGATTTAGGATGGTTTAAGGATAAATTAAGTTATATTTATTCTGATAAAATGTGGAGGCTCCAATGCATGAAATTGTCTAGTTGATGAAGTGAGTTAGTTTGGAAAAATGATGAAAAATAATGTGGCCTCCTTATACGCATGCCACGGCCTTGAGAGAAAGAATGGGCCAAAGGATGTGTTTTAAATTGCTAGATAGAACTTAGGGAACAAATGAGGTTCTAGGAGCTATTGGTTTTGGTTAAATTAACCCAACGAAAGTCCTAGCCTTCCGAGTTTTGGTTTTGGCCAGTTAAGGTCTTTGGGGCTAGGGAGCAATAAAAAATTGTAATAAATGTCTAATAAGAGGATTTATAGAATTATGGGCATGACTTGTGTATTGGCATAGGATTGGCAAAAACATAAAGAAACGAAAATAAACAATAAAATGTATGCCTTATGTAAAATCTAGGCATGATAGCATTTTATTGATTTGTATTTTTGGATTCTTTCTCTAGGTGTACCTAGGGACTGAAAAGGATCGGAACCTTCTTGAAGATATATAAGTAACTTGTGCCACAAGTAAGCGGATTGAAAAAGCTTCAAGAGGTAAGCTCTATGTTTATGGGGTTCGCTCCTACTTTGTGTTCCGCCATAGTGTACAGACTGTGCTCAGGTTGTATGATATGTATGAGATATATGATATAGATGCATTCATATAGAGCTATATGGTAATGTGATATGATATGTTTTGACGTTTTTACTTTGATATGATTTAATGTGTTTACTTTGATATGTTTTGATGTTATTTCTGTAATGATATCTGGCTATTCATTTGTTTATGCACTGATGTCTGCTTGGGGTCCTCCCTTAGGACTAACTGTGTATATATCTGTTATATGTTGAGTTTCGCTTGGGGTCCTCCCTTGGGAACATGTGCACTGCTTTCCGCTTGGGGTCCTCCCTTGGGATTGACTGTGCACTCCTCTGTTACGTGATGATCTCTGGCCATTGATCTTATGTACACTGATGTCTTCTTGGGGTTCCCCCTGAGATTGACGGTGTACGTCTGCGATATGTTCTGGTTCCGCTTGGGGTCCTCCCTTGGGAACACGTACGTTGATTTCCGTTTGGGGTCATTCCTTGGGAATTACTATGTACATCTCTGATATGATTTGTTTTGTTCTGATTTGATTATTGTAATGTTTTGTAAAAGATATTTGTTACGTACGTTGATTTCTGCTTGGGGTCATCCCTTGGAAATGATTGCGTACATCTCTGAGATAACATGTTTTGTTCTGATGTGAGTATTGTGATGATTTTTGTAAAAGATATTTGTTACGTGCGTTGATTTCCGCTTGGGGTCATCCCTTGGGAATGACTGTATACGTCTTTGATAAGATTTGTGTATATGCTTGGTTTAGTTATGATATTGGATTACATGATATGTTATATGAGATATGTTTAGCTATGATATTTGCTTATATGATGTTTTGTATATTATGTATCTGACTGTTGTAAGAACCCGCACCGTTAATTAAGGATTTTAATTAATTAATTATGCAAAATTAGGAAATGATTCCATAATTGACCTTAACAATTATTATGAGGCTTTAATAATTATAGTAAGTGATTAAGAATGCTGAAAGTCGCTTTTCGAAAGAAAAGTGCAGATACCGGTTCTGCTAGTCGGTATAATTGCGTACCGAAAAAGTATCCCGGAAAGTTATAATAAGTGGATGATAATTACTAGAATAATATGTAGGACTTGTAATATGAGTTTCAAGTCCGAATAATGAGAACTGGTGCTAGAAACCGGTACTGGCTTTGAAAAGCGCGTACCGAAAAGATGCTCCGAAAATTATAAGAAAAATATGATAATTCTTGAAAAAATATTTAGTTTCAGATTCCAAAGTTTGGGATTAAAATGCTAAATGTAGCAATTAAAGTTAATACTGTTTGTTAAGTGACTTAACCGCCTATATAAGCCTTAGTGGGCACTAAACCCTAGGTGCCACTATTTTCTCTACGTGAGTGTTGCTGAGCTTGAAGTCAGCCACCCCTTTGTCACCCTTTCTCCTCCATTTGTGAGCCAAGTTGCCACCTTTGCTCCATTTCTTCTTCTTTTTGGTTGAGTAAACACTTGGGTGAGTGTCTTGGGAGGTTGAGGTCCCATCTTCTGAGTTATGGGAGCTGGTTTGAGTCAAGGTTTGGGGCTGAGTCCTTGTGTTGGTGTGGTTGGAGCTTTGTGTTGGTTGTGGGAGCTTCAAGGAGTGAACTTTTGTGTGAAAGGATCACTCTTGATCACCATTTCGTGTGCCTTGAAGGTCAGACCTGTAGAGGCAGATTTGAGAGCTCCAAGAGCCTTTCTTCCTCTGTTTTGAGCTTTGGTGAATTATACCAACCTTGATCTTGTGTTTGATGAGTAAAAGAGGTGTCTTGGTATTTTTAAAAGAGTTAAACAAGTAACCAACAGTAGTATGACCCTTAAACAATATAAAGATGCATGCTTTAACGTTTGAAAGTGTTAAAAATGGAACCTTGGAAGGATATCTTCACGAAATGCAGTTTTTGCATTCTGTCGTGAAATATCCGGATATGTGCCCGAGAAATATCCAAATATTGGATATCCGGATATGGGATTTAGATATCCGGATATTGGATATCCGGATATGGGAATCTGAATATCCGGATATGGTCAGCGAGATATCCAGATATTGCATATCCGGATATGTCCCGTGGAATATCCGGATATTCTGGGATTTCGAAGAACAGTAGCTGAGCTGTTTGTACAGTAGGCTATTGGGGGTTTGTGGACCCTAGTTTGATGAAGTTGAACTTCTGTAATTAATGAACTAAGTCAGAATCAAGTGATTAAGGGCTTATGGCTTGGTATGGAGCCTTAAGAAGTAAAACGTAAAGGAAAGGCGTTGTCTTTAAGTTATATGCTTGAGGTGCATTATTATTGATATAGTATTGGTCCATAACAGATTGTGAATCTGCTGTGTTTGGACTTTGAGCTGTGGACTCTTGGCTTTGGGTGTTAGCTTGCAAGGTAAGCTTTCATGTCCTCGGTTTAGCATGTTGTGGTTCCACCATGTCCCATGGGGGTGTGGTTATATGCATGCTGTGTTACATGCTTTGAATATTTGAAATGCTGCTGAGCTTTATGTGTAATGGCTTTTAATATGCATGTGTTTTTCATCTTGACGGTAAGCCTGAGTATGTGGCGTCATACGATATAGTGATCCGGGGTGAATGCAAGTGGCGTCTTGCACTATGTGTGGGTATTTGGCGTATATAAATCCTGTATTTCTCTGGCCAGTAGAATAGAATTGACACACATGACATGATTATCTGCTGCATTGCACTGTTTTAGAAATGATATTAACGAACTGCTTTTAAACTTATATTGCATGCAACACCCTTAATAAGGCCATTAAAGGTGTAACATTGCTTGACATTCAATGCGCGGAATCCATGTACTTAAGCGTGGTTAAGTTGAGATTTACTAATGGGAATAAATTTTGTTCTTTTCCCTAACTTATCTATTCCTCTAGTCATGAGTTTCTCTCTTTCTTTGTCTACGGTTTACTTACAAGTTAATCTCTACTTGGTTACCCTGCTTATACTTATGCGTTATTTTAGGGGCTCACTTACATGATCATAATTTTAGTGTTGACTACTACCCAGTAGGTAGTTACTTAAGTTTCTTATGCGGATAGTGACTTATGTTACTTAATCTTTCCTACTAAATTCATAAGTCCATAAAACATAAACATCCCAAAATATCGTACTTCAAAGGCATATAAGATGTTCAAAATAGTCTAAGTGGCATAGTCTATTACAGTCATCCCAAATTAGAACTTAGGTACACCCTTAGAAAGGTGCCTCTTCAAGCCACATGGGCCCAGCTAGAGCAGATATAAGATAGTCTGCCTCCAAGAGCTTTCCTTCGGCTAGTAAGTTCCTAAATATCTCCAATAGTTTGGAGTCATCATCAACTGCACGTGGTTGCGCAGGTTCCTCTTCAACTCGTACCAGCCTCTTTCCCTGCCTTACCCATTTGGTCATTTTTTTTCCTGAAAGTGGGTTTCCCCAGAGAGGGGTGAGATTGGGGGTCTCAGTAAGGACTCACAGTTGGAGCAACCTCCAAACCATGATGCTTACTCCTGCAATAGTCACATAATAACATGTACAATAATAGAATGGCAAAACATTGGAAACATAGTTTGGAAAGTAATCATGCTTTCATATCATCATACCAATCCTGCCATGGCAATTATTCTCGATGGTCTTATGGACGAATACCCAGGGTCCTCGTCAGGTTGCCTCTGTGGTATTAGTGCACAGGCCATCTTACAAAACTTGCATGAATAAACATTAGTTCCAAACAACCAAACATATCATGTAATGCATCATATAACATATTGCAGTCAAACCTCACTTTAACATAAAGGGGTGGCAACCACAGGGTAGCCGCTTCAACAACCATAAATCACTTACACTTTTTCGCTTTGTAAATTCTTCCCGTAGGTGATGGATTCGGCCAAATGAAGGTCCTAGTATCTTGGATCTCTTTTCAAGCTTTGGTTTGTCCTAGTCACATATTCAACCTTAGTACATGGTTCTAAAATTAAAAGATCTAAACTTTAATATTCTTCATGTCATAGGTTCGGCTCTCTAAAAATGCCTAGGAGATAATTTTTACTAATTGTTTTCATGCATAAGTCATATTCTATGGCATACATTTCGGCCACACATCATGGTAATAAGAAAACCTTCACATATTTCCCTTTTAGGCTTATTAGGGTTCGGCCATTTAGAGAGTGCATGCCTAGGGATAATTTTGACAACATGTTCATGGGTCTAATACTCATCAAGTTCGGCCATTTAGGGTTAATGCCATTTAGGTGGTGATTCTTCAAGTAATGCTTTCCTACATGTTGTTTAAAACATCTACTTCAACACTTTTCATATTACCTTAAAGAACATATTCAATATCTAGTCGGGTACATATAGATTCGGCCATTTAGGGTTAGGTTGCTTAGTAAATATTGTGAATATTTAGAGGGTGCATGCATACCATTGAGGTTCGGCCATTTAGAGA
>NW_026898626.1:0-57143 GCF_033153095.1 Gastrolobium bilobum
AGCTCTTCTCATAGGATAACCGAGTTGTCGTTGTGACAAGGATGGGTTGTAATTGATACACCCTCGGGTACCCATGAGAGGCACATTAGGGAAATCACCGCATTGGTAGATCAAAGTTTCTCTTTCAACCCATCGAAGATACCATCAGACACTTTTTTCATCCAATCGTGCTAAAATTTGAGTCCATTCATGACCACTCTTAGCCTTTAACTGATATCTTTGAAACTCAGTGATGGGGTATAAGATCTCGTATCCTCTTTTGAAGACATGGGCAGTGAGCCATATGAATAACATTGGTAAACAACACAAAATTCTTTTGCCCTTCTTCTCATAACAAAAATTTAGAGTATAGTAGACATCAGCAAGAATGGCAGGAACAGGATTTTCACCTCTAAACTTGCGAGCAAAGAAGACATCTATAGCTGCGAAGTCCACGAACTCGTCAACATTTGGGAACATGAGGATACCATAAATGGTGAGAGCTAGCACATCAATGAAAGCCTCCCAGTCTTCAATTTCAGCTAAGTGACGAAGGTGCTCCTCCAGGTACTTTCTTGAAAATCCATCGGTCCCATTTCTATTTTGTCTTTTTTTTTGCAAGCTTTTCTCAGGAAATTTTAACACGTCAGCAATAGCATGCATAGAAGGGTAGTGCCCCAAGTAGCGGTATGGCTTCTCAAAATCTTCTAATGATAAGCCAAGAATTTGCTCAAATTCTTCCAAAGTAGGTGCCAATTGGAAATCTCGGAAAGTGAAACATCTCAGAGGTGTGTCATAAAACTGAGCAACCGCAGTGATTGCATCTACTTGCACATCAACTTCTAATAGATCTAGAATTTCCCCATATTTTCTAGCAAGAGTAAGACGTTGTGTTTTCTTCAACGTTCGACCCAAAACCTTCAAACTTTCAGTATCAGGCTTCTTTGCTTTCAGGTGCAAAGTCTTTTTCAATGTGGGTGGTATCACCTCCTCGTGATGTGATCCCATACTATTTTCCATCAATGATACTCACAATCAAGCTCTGGAAATCAACGTTTCTCTAACAAAGTTCCCTGGAAGAGTTCAAAATGGGCAATGTGAGATGCTAAAAATGCTGAATGATGCAAGAATGGAAGTAAAGAGTGAGAAGGAGATACACTCCCTTTGTGTCCTAAAGTGGTTAATCCTAAACTGGATGACTTTAGTTTTATAAATCAATAGGTTGTTCTATCAAGTGACAAACTCTCGTAAGGTAGTTCTATGATCCTAACAATTTTGGTCTCTAGAGCTAAGATCTCAATTCAAAGTGTTGACCACAACGATAGTTGAACTAACAGATGTGGTGCACAATGAAAGAGTTACACTCTAGATGAGGTTTTCGCAATAACCAAACAGGACGTACATCCAAAATGGCTACCACTACACAACCTCTAGCCTATCTTATGTTTCACTCAGACCCGGGTATAGGGCCCCACTCATAGTGTGTGATCAACGTGTAGGTGTTGTGTGTGGAGGGAGCATACAAACCTTCACATAAATCTAAAACTACCCAATCTGCAAAACAATTGAAGAACAAGCGTACAACAATACAAAAATCATCTTTTCTAAAGTTGAACCCAATCCTCATAGATGTCAAAATATAACAACAAAGATAAACAACATAATAAACGAAAAGGAAGTAAAGCAAATATATAAAAGCTATTACGAATTTGTACAAATAATTAAAACAGGCTTGACTCTCTAAATTCCCTAGCGGAGTCGCCATCTGTAACGACCCGAAATTTAAAGAATTAAAATAAATGGAGTCGCCACCAATTTTATTTACTTTGAAAAATTGGAAAACCTTTTATTGCAAACTGGTCTTTAAAATTATAGATCAAAGGTTCGGGAGTCTAATTATGCTCAAGGAAGGGTGAAAACTTAATCCCACTGCACCCCTGACACATCCGTTTAAAAACGGTTACCTTGAATTAATTGTGCGAGTTATTAATAGCTTTTAAAAATATTTGCTTAATCCCTTTTAAAAAATAATATAATTACTCAGGAAGTGAGGAAACTAAATTATTAAAATTTTATTTTTAGCTTGACGGAAAGAGTTCCGCTCCGACGTATCCTCCGGTACAGTGAGGAATTCAAAGCTACGTCGTTCTTAAGAAAATGCTTGTGTATTGATTGAATTTAATTTTTAAAAATAATTTTGAGGAAAATCATTGGAAAGTTTAGGCTTTGATAATTTGTATCGATTTCAATAATTTTTTTTTATTAGTATAAATTTTATAATATATTTTGAATCACCAAACCGTCACGGCTAAAATGATTCAAAAGAGTATGGGATCGACAAGCCGTCGCGGCTAAATTACCCCCTTTAAATGATTTTAAGGTTAAATTAATATAAAAACAATATATGATAATTTTAATGAGTTACGAATCATCAAGCCGTCACGGTTAAAATGATTCCTAACCAAATACACAGGATTAAACAAAACCGTCACGGCTAAATCACCCTTATGTGTAATTTTAACATTATTATATGTTTTAAAATTGAAATGAAAATATGATAAATTTAATGAGTTTCAGATCATCAAGCCGTCACGGTTAAAATGATCTGGAATGAAACATAAGGGATTGAGAAGCCGTCACGGCTAAATTACCCCTTGTATTGTTATAAAGTTTATGATAAATTCTATTAAATTTTGAACCTTCAGTTATAATCCTTTTATTAAAATAAATTAAATTTTTTTTACCTCCCAAGCTTTATACCAAATAATAACAACAGTGGCGGTATTTAAAACTGAGGTTGACATTGATTTGAACAAATAAATAGCATTAGTCTAATGATCAAAAGAAGAATTTCGGTGACTATTATTTTAAATCAGTAGGCTTGTACAAATTAAACAGCAAACCAATTTTTATAGAAACCTTGTTAAAATGAAATTGCTTTTCACCATTTGTATTTTATGAAAGCATACGTTAATATAAAAAAAACATATTGATAAGAAATCATATATATATATATATATATATATATATATATATATATATATATATATATATATCAATCATAGTGATTATCCTAATAAGAAAAAGAAAATGAGTTTTCTTATTATCTTTGTGTTCAAGTAATGTAACTTCAGATTTTTATTTATATTTATTTACTTAAGCAAAGAAAGAAACCGTCTAGCTGAGGATAAAAGAAAACGCTAAAAACTAAACGTAAGATGAATATTGATGATAAAAGTCTAATCTGAAAGAGAGAAAAAAAATAAAATAAACATAAATATCACTAAAGCCAACGTAAGATAAATGATGAAAAAAAGTCTAATATGATAGAGAAAAGGGAATAAAATAAAAGTAAATATCATTAAAGCCATGTGAACTCAGTTAGTAACACGATACCCCTGCATGACGTGACAAGTAATGAACAGCTGGGAGGTGATAAAAATGTAAGGAAATAAACGATAAAGAAAACAAATAAATCATAAAGATACCTCCTTCCCAACGTCTAACCAAATAAATTCTCCTCTTCTTTTGAATACTGGAGATAGAGGTATGCCAATAGATGGGTACAACAAAATAGTGATGAGGTTTTGTGTAGATGATAGTGCAGCAAGAAATAGGAGCTATCACGCAGTGACCGGTAAATGGTGACCGATGGGGCTCGCAGCGGCGTAGCTTTCCGGCGACACAGATCGATGGCACAAGGGAGACGACAACTTTGGTGCAGTTGACGTCTTGTGGCAGTGTGGGTTTCTGGTGTCTTCCCACCCCTTTTCTCTATGGTGTTTCTCCTGTGATGTCTTCTCTAAATTTTTTGTTTTCTAACTTATGGAAGCTCCCTTTCTCCTTCTGATGGTGTTTTTCTTTCAATACCTTTCACTACCATGGACTACAAACTCTTACTCCGATTTCATCTTTTCCTTTGCATGCTCTCTCCTTTTTTTTTCCTTTTTCTCCTATCTCTTTTTTTGAACACCCAGAATCCCTTTTATATAAAGAACGATTTTTGTTCTCTTCTTATCGCCTCTTTCTCCTTTTTTTTTTGTCGTTGTTGCTAGCAGCACCCTCCCTCTTTTGTATTTCCTGTGCCACGCTTGTAAAATTTGTGTTGAAGCCTTTATCTTTTTCTCCTACTTTCTTGTCATGGCTTATTTAGGCTAAAACCCAAATCAACTCTGATTATTTTTCTCTCGGCGTACAGACAACTCTGATCCTCTTGTTGTATATGCAAGTAAGGTGTTTGTCTTCTTCAACAGAGGTGTCGACAGAGGAAACTTGTAGCCATCTTTACTGAACATGTATTTTTCAACTTTCTGAAATTTCCTTTCTTGTGTTTATTACTTTTTCTGGATAAGATAAGGATGTTGTCCATAAGCTGAATTTAGCAATTTTTACGGATGAGATTTACAGCTTTATCAGTGTTGAATTGGACAATTTTCACCACTGTTGCCCCACTATTATTCGGCACTTTACCGACCAACAAATGTCATATAATATTTCTCTATATTTTCCTGTGAATATGCTTGAAATCTATAGTGGAAAACAGATACATAAAATACCCATCGATTAGATTACTTTGGTTTTGTATTTTTTTTTTTTTAAAAAACACACACAGAATAGGAAAAAAAATAAAATAAGAAGAAAAGAAAACTTAGAAGAATGGTAATGGTAGCATGAATACAAAATTTAGATAACAAGGGTACAAATGCTTAAGTATCATCACGTACCAAAAAAACATAGGGTTCAATGAATTTTACTTGAAGAACAAACGAGATAATAATAATAATAATAATTATTATTATTATTATAACAAAAAAATGGTGTTTACACTACGCCTCACTTCCCTGGACCTACTGACACCAGTAAAGTCACTACGAAGAAGATGAAGAATGCCACGGGGAGGATCCCTCCAAAACTGATAAAGTGAAAACTAAATCCTAAGGTATGATTGTATAAAGCCTGATTAAATTTCAATATTATCTAATGTTTGACATGATATTGTATAAGATAGAAGGGAAAAATGAAATAAAATACACGGGTTGACCCGTAATCTACAATGAGTTGTGTCAAAATTTCTTTTTTGTTTTTCTTTTATTTTTGGACAAAAAACTTTTGAGGGTTGACACGCGCTCCTGACACGATAATAATTTGTGTTATTTACCCAAACTCATACATAACTTATTTTATCCCACATATTGACATGATCCACAGTTTAAGCGGTCATGTTGTGGGTTGATTATTGTATATAAGTAAATAGATTTAAAATTAATATAATTTAATCTTTTATTTCACAATATTCTAGTAAAAAAGCCGTCGCTAAATGAAAGACCTATCTTTCATATAAGACCGTCTTATCCTCACGCCAGAATAATTAAAAGGGAAAAGTTATATTTATAATTTTTTCGTTTACAATCTCTTACAACCAAAGCTTAATCATTGATCTCTGTCAATCTTACGGTTATAATTTATTGGATTACACTTATTAATTAATTATGAACTTTCAATAAATTATAACCGTTAGATTGACAGAAATTAACAATTAAGATTTGGTTGTAAAAGTTTATAAATGATAAAAGTTATAAGTCTAACATTTCCCTAATTAAAAACTTTTGAATTTAATTGTCTTTCGACTCTTTACGCAATTAAGAAATAAATTATAATATTTACAATTTATAAAAAATGATTGAAATAAATTTTATGTTTATAATATATCAAATATGTATCGAATTCTTGACCATTTCCTGACATCAATTTGATACATAACTTTTTAATATTTATAATAACATAAATGTTAAAATCGAATATTTTAATTTTATACAACCTAATAAGATAAATTATGTTAAATTTCTTTTTACTTTTCTCATACATTGAAACATGAAAATATTTGTATCACAAGTATTTTCAACGAAAATAAATGGTAAATTAATCAATTATTTAATTTTTATTACTTAATATATTAAACGATTTGTTTCACAGTAAATTGAAGCCCACAGTTAATGTTAATTTCTTTTATGGATATATGAATAATTTTAGAGTTGATTATTTTATGAAATTTGAGTTATTTTATATTGTTTTTTATTTTTTTATTTATCTTACCAGTTTTCTTTTTACATATACGAGTACAATTTTTAAATAAAACAGAATTTGTTTAATATTTTTTGGTAATATATATAGATTTTAAAGATTCATCAAATAATCATTATAAAATATTTAATTTTTGAAAATTTCAATTGTGTTCTTGCATAATAAAACTTAAGGTAGAGAACATAAGTCTTATCTAATGATGTCTTATAATTTCTAACAATATTTATTTATGTTATTTTTATGTAGACAAATAATTTGATACTTTATAAAAAAAATCATAAAAAAACCATAAAATTACTTATATTAATCTTATTTTTAAATATAAATAAAATTTTTAGTACATATAAATATAAATTTTTTAAACAAATACACTTCACACTTGTATGAATCTTTCTTCTCCGCATTTTTTTTATCAGATGTGAAATGTCAAACCCCAAATTTAAATGCCCTTGTTAGGAAAACGACACTGCAGGGATAGAGAAACGACCTTATTAGACTTTTTATAAAATATAAAAACGTTGGAGAGGGAGTTTGGAGGGACTGAGTAGCTCAGTGTAATGGGTCGGTGCCGAACCGCGTCGCGCTCCGGTGACGATGATCCGAACCAAAGGTTTGTGGTTGTGATTATGCCATGAGTGCTTCGTTGCTACGGTGAAATTATATTTGTTTAATCTTTATGCAAGGAATCACGTTTTTTGTGTGTGGATATTCTTTCATCTTTTCTTTCCCCCCCTTTCTTATGCGAAAAGATATTGGCAAAAACATATTTAATTAGGAAAAGATCATTGTTGGAAATGAAGTATGTCAAAGGGTTTTCTGTAGAAATTAGGAATTTATGCGTTTTTGGTGTGTTTTCTGTGTAAATTTTATGAAAGAAGCAGTGGAATAGTTGTTCTTGAATGTTTTATGTGGATTTTTGTTTTGGAGCATGTCCTTTGGATGCATTGAAATTGTTCTTGAATGCTTCCTGCTACAAATTTTGTTTAATTACTCTTATATAATATAACGTTGTTTCTTTCTTTGTTTTCTGTTTTTAGATACAAGAGAAAAAAGGCTTCTTTGAATGTGGAGAATTTAGAGACTTTGCCTACTGGTGATTTTTCTTTAACACATTCTTCCCTTCCCTTCCCTTCGAAAAGTTCATTAACGTCTTCTTTGTATCACTGTGATTTTTCTAAATGTGGTAGGCAAAGGAATAACTGATGGCAAGGTATCTCTGTATCACTGTAATTACTGCAACAAAGATATTTCAGGGAAGATTCGCATCAAGTGTGCTGTGTGTCAAGATTTTGATCTCTGCATAGAGTGCTTTTCTGTTGGGGCTGAGGTGACACCTCACAAAAGTAATCATCCATATCGGATTATGGTATGCGACCTTCTTTGCATTGTTCTTTTTTTATATTTATTGTAATTACTTGCACAGAGTTGCATATTCATTTTTTTTCTCTCTAAAATACAGTTGATGTCCTTTATGTTTAAATTTTTTAAAATGGTATTGATTGTAGTCTAGTTCTGCTGAGATCAGGATGCTGGTACTGTGGATGAATGATGAAAGCTTCTGTCCTTCCTTCTTTTGTATCTCTCTTCTTTCCTTCTAATATTTTTTCCTCAAAAAAAGAAAAAGAACAAGCAAGCATAAAATGCTGGATACTGTACGAACCATATTGGTATTAATTCTTTTACTGAATATATATATATATATATATATATATATATATATTTACTGAATACTTTTTTGCTTAACAACAAACCAGATTATTAATTTGGAGAATTATTAGTGCTTGCTTTAATTGTTTGTAAATATTGTGGATTATTGCATAGTGATGCTAGCCTTTTTTTCTAAAGAGACTGTTACAGATTTCTTGTCTGTGCACTAGTCAGCTGTACTTATATATCACTTTTCCCATGAAGGGTGCTTTGCTTAATTCCAAGGATGCACATGAAATTTCTTTGTTTTTTCTTCAGTTTATGTTAATCGAAGGAAGATAAATGCTGACCGAAAGTTCTCAACTCTTTCTTGATATTTATGCTATCATCTTACATGTAGCTTTTTGTTGCTGAAAATAATAAAATTTAGTTGTGAATGAAGTTTCTAGCATAAGAACATCCATGCTTCATGGTTAAGAATGATTTTAGTGTATAAATATAAGTTTCAAAACAAATATTTCTTGTGCAGGATAATCTATCTTTTCCACTTATATGTCCAGACTGGAATGCAGATGAAGAGATGTTACTTCTAGAGGTTTGTGATTTGAGTATGGGGAACTCTTTTGTTTTCTTTTTTCGTTCCCACTATATGTTAAATGATGCCTACTTTTCTACTCTATTGTTTGTTATCAAATTTTGTGTATCTTAACAAATTGGTTTTATTTTAGGGCATTGAAATGTATGGATTTGGGAATTGGAATGAAGTTGCAGAATATGTTGGAACAAAAAGCAAGTATCAATGTATTGACCACTATAATGCTGTATATATGAATTCACCATATTTCCCTCTCCCTGTAAGACTATTTGAGAACTCTGTCATTGATAGTATACATCCAACCAGCATTTGAATGGATGGTGTAATTGTTCACATGCACACCCAGGATTTGTCTCATGTTATGGGAAAGAGCAGAGAGGAACTCCTTGCCATGGCAAAGAGACATGAAGTCAAGAAAGGTTTGTTTCTCAAATGATCTAATTCACAACTTTTGAAGATTTTGTATGCAAGACATGATTACTTTGTTGCATTCCCTGAACTCACATACATAGAATGTAAGTGACCTAGTTGTTGTAATCCGGGTTGCCTATGAATCACTATATTCATGAGAATTTCACAAGTGAGACTATCCCTGTTGAAGTTTCATTTAAATCCATTAGAGTACTTCTAGGCCAAATTGGGACTTACGGTGGCAAACCATAGTATATTGCCCATAGCCTTTTCCTCTATGTTAATGGGAGACCTTACCAGACTCATCTCACAATATAATGACCATAGATCCGTAGCAGAAGATCAATCTTCATGTTATAACCTTTCTGATGCACAAGATCCTTATCTATGGCGAGTGCAAAGCATACTCAGTATGACTATGCTAGAGAGATGATCATAGATTAAACTAGTGGGCTAAGAAAGAGAAGAGAGAATTTTAGAAAGCCATTGGAGAACAACACACTTCTTATTGATGGGTAGGCAAGCTCCTCTTGCCCTTACAAGCTTACAAGGTCACCTATTTATAGGTGAAGAAAGCATAACAAGCCAAACGACATTACATCATTGCTTACATCACACTTCATAATACAATACTCTAGAAAAGTACATTAAGACAAATACTACAAGACAAACTTTATTACCTAAGGGCTTACATCATCATATATCACACACCAACAATCTAACATTGGGCTAATAAACTTCTTAGGCCAAACTAGGTAACTCAAGTCCAAATTGTCTTGATAATGGGCTCATGTCCAGCTAGGTCCATTCTTTCACCGGTTTCTTTGCTTCTCCTTCGTTCTTCTTTCTCAAGGTGAAGCATCAGGAGATATTCTTCAAAATTTTCTTTAGTAATTAGGAAACTTCGAATCTTCTCATCAAATGGGTCTTGATGACAGTCTTCAAAGATGTCTTAGACGAGTTCTTCATCCTTGTTGGCATTCTCTGTATAAGAGCACTCTCTTTGAGAACTGGAAGTCTTAAGGGCTTAATTAAGATGTTCTTGATATTTTATCAGATCTGCACTAAATCGATCTTTGCACCAAGTAGGAAAAGCTTCCCATTGGGTGTCATCTTCCCATTTAGGCCAGTCGTCTTTAGGGATCACTCCATTGAACTTTGCAAAACGCTTTTGAATGCTTCTGATGAAAGGACCATTGTCTGGCTTAAAGGGGTCAAGAAAGGGATCAAAGAGAGGACCTTTTTGACAGTAGATTGTGATAGGATGAAGAAATCCATCATCACAAATCCAACTTTTATGAAGATAAAAGACAAGCACTTGGTTAGGCCTTTTAGAATAATATTCTTTTCCCAAATGACAAAGCGAGAGTTCTTTTCCGATAAATTGGTAGAGAAAGGAGAGAAAGAAGTATTCATGAGAAGTGTCTTCTTTCAACATCTTATTGTAGATAGTTTGAATTGGAATTTCTATGGCAATGTAGTATACGTTGCACAGATGCCACAAGAAGTTTCGGATATCATTGCTAAAGCCTTTTGAAGGATTTAGTCTGAAGAAATGGTAAGGGTATTCAGGATGGATGAGGCCAAGGGACAATAAGTTATCTAGTCCATGAGCTCTATTTATCTTTGAATGATATTCAAAATTTTTGTTCCTAGAGCAGTTTTTCAGTGCCTCAGTGGTTTTGGCTTCTTCAGCTTCAGGAGGGTAATAGTGGTTTGGGAAAGATGGGGCAAGGTTAGAGGACTGCATGGAAGCTATTAAGGGTATTGGCTTCTGGTGAGTAAGGAGATGAAGTGTTGATAGTCTTGAGAGCAAGTTAGGGACCAAGTTCTTATCTCCTTTTATGTGCTCTACCGTGAACTCATATCTACTGAACCAATCGTTTAGTCTGAGCAATTGAGGAGTAGGAAGTAATTTTTCAAGTCCATGATCTTTGGGAAGGATGAATTATCCATTACCACTGTGAACTTGTGACCGATTTCAAATTTCTTAATTCCATATTTAACGACTGAGATTTCTTTATGTGTGGAGTGATAATGGCTTTTGACCTCTGAAAACTTGCCACTTGTAAATCCACACACATGCTTCTTGTTGTCTTTTTCCTCCAAAACGATTGCTCCCCAGAAGCTATCACTAGTGTTAGTATGTAGAATACGCTATCCATCAGTGGGAATTTTGATTGGGGGGAGATTCTGACGAAGTTGCTGAAGTTCTTTTACTGTATCAGTTCGCTTTTGAGACCACTATGGTGGATTCCTTTTTAACATAGCCCTGAAAGGTGAGGTTATTTGGGTAAACTTCGGAATGAAGTCGTTGGCATAATTGCAAACCCCAAGGAATGAGTGGAGTTGCTTAGCTGTAAGGTTCTCATCAGGAAACTTCAATGAGTGGATAGATATTTTCCACCTTTGAAATTCATTCCCAAAAATTCAATTTCATCTTTTGCTACATGTGCCTTTCTTTCCGATAGCATGATTCTATAATTGTTCATAATCTCAAAGAATTGATTTAACAAATCTTTGTGAGATTCTTTTGTCTTTGAATACAATAAAATATCATCAATGTAGATGAGTGTACTGTGGAGAATGGGCTGAAAGATCTGGGCCATTGTTCTTTGGAAAATAGAAGGGGCTGTATGGCATGACGGTCCATTGATAATGGGCATTTGGAATGGAAAAGGCCGTCTTATACCTTTCTTATGGCCGAATACCCAATTGCCAAAAGGCCACCTTTAAGTCAAACTTTGAGAACACATGGGCTTCACTGAACTGAAGAATTAGGCAGGGTCCGTAATCAATTACTAACCTCTTTTTTCCTCGGACTATTTCAGATCTTTTCTTCACATAAAAGGCTTGGCAAACGATGGTGTTGGGAGACAGACACGACAAACACCCTTCGACGTCAAAAGCTGCTGTGGATTCGTTGCCGATGATTGAGATTGAGGTGAGATACTGATAGGAACTAAACAAATAACAACAAATTTCCCAGAATAATGCTTCTATAAAAGCTTCATTCCAGTGAATACAACAAGGTTCAACAAGATTAAATCGAGCTACATGCTATAGTGTTGCTATAGCTCAGATTGTGCAGAAAGAAATAAAGAAAAGTTTAACAGAATGTAAATGGTTCAGGGGCTTTCGAGATGCCCTGAGATCTCCCACTTTGCATAAGCAATTCTCATGACCTCCACGGTACCCATTCCTTCTTCACGTCCCTTTTTATCATCTAACGTCTCATCATGTGTAACAAACTCTCCTAACAAACAAGCTGACTCAGCATGCTCATTAGGCTGTGATACATCAATATTGGGCTTTATTAAGTTGGGCCCTATCAATACTCCCCCCCTAAACATTCACCTTGCCCTCAAGGTGAGGTTTAGCCATCAAGAATCTTATGCCAGGGTCCCATTGCTTGAAATGCAAGGGCCAACTTATTTGCAGCGCATGTTGATGATCTCCTCCAGGATCCCACAATTGAAAATGTAGGAGCCAATTTATGCAAGAAACAAAAGAACTTCCCTCGTAAACACCTTGGCCCATTTTAATCTTGGCAGCATCTACATCAGAATAGACTGGTGAATCAAGAATGCATCTATTATAAATTGACAGCTCTCCATGAATGTATCCACTGCAAACTGATTCTCCAAACAACCTCATTTTATCCATATAAATAATACTTACCAGCATCCCCTGCTCCTGCATGTACAAATGAAGCTTGGACCCCATGTCTACAAAAGTAGATAAAAGAACCACATGATTTCCCGTCTTCAATTCCCTATCAAGCTGAAAAGCCCAACCATATAAAACACTAATATCATTGGATTGGGTTAAAGGTGTTTTAATATTGAATTGGACTTTATTCATCGGGTCAGCAGCTTGGCCCAAAGTGTGCCACACCTCCTCTAACCTAATTTGCTTGTTTAGCATCCTCTCACATGTGTATTGTGGAGTCCAATGACTGCAGCGGCGCAGTAAGTCCTCCCCTCCTTCCCCTTGAAGATTCGCATCTGGTCGTTCAGGCAATGGTGGAAGGTTGACAACCACCGCCGGTGGCTGTGTTGTCGCTGGCAACTGTACATCCAAGACTTTGTTTATAAGCTCTTCACCTACTTTTTCCGCTTCGCTTGGGACGTCATCAACCTCTGCATTGCCCCACTCATCGTCGTCTTCCACTACCAAAATCTGAGGCTGCGCAACCTTGCAGCAATGAGAGAGTCTTCTCCTTTCTGGATAGCCGCTTCCTGACACCCCACTCTCAGCCACCTTTTGATTATTGCTGGTTGAACTTGCTAGGTTTCGTGTAAGGCCAACATTTTCCCCCAAATTGACACTTCTTGAAGCGTTTCCATGCGTGTTGATCTCCACAGCATTAGTCGGGACACATGCGTCATTTCCGGTTGTCTGATTTAAGTGGGTCACGTGACTAACCCCCTGTTTACTGCCTGTGTAACCTGAGTCCACTTCGGTTGGGCTGGTTTGTTCCTTTTGATCCAGCCCATTTCTCACCATTGTGAACGCAAATTTCAACCCCAGCCCATGCTGTGTTTCGTTCCTCTATAGGAGTCGTTTCCTTCATCGTCGTCTCCGTCATTGTCTCTGTCAACATGGGTGGATTTTTCTGCAACAGCTCCGTTCGATAGCTTTCCACGACGTCCACCTTCAAGCTTTTTTTCAAATTTTCGCCTGAGGTGACATGCAAATTAGGATTTGTTCGCATGTCAGCCCCTGTTGCTGTTTGTGTTGCCTTTGTGTTGTCCATCGTTTCCTTCATCAAATCTGGATGAAATCGTTTGAGTAGCGCCGTAACAAATTCCCTCCAAGAGGCTCTCACATATATCCGGCTCCAGCACCACCACCAAGCACTAGCTTGACCTTTCATCAATTTCGCAACCCGAGGAAGCCTCTCTGTTTCCGGTATTTCATACGTTTCAAAGTACTGCTCAAACTTGGTTAGCCATCCATAGGCTTCTTCTCCTTAAAACTATGGTAACTCCAATTTCTTCTCGCGAACCATAGAACTATAAAATTCTCCATCATTACTACAGCTTGGATCTCCCTGTTACCGCTCGGGTCGTCTTCTTCGCGAACCTTTATTTAGCTGAGAAAAGTTATGTAAAATCTCGTCAAGGAGCCTCATTATCTCTGCATGGGTCTCCTCTGCTTTTCTCATCTTCTCCAAACTCTCAAATCTGTTTTCCATATATATATATATATATATATTTATAATAGCTAGGTTCAAAGCACCCAGATCGGAGTGCTCTGATACCAATTGATAGGAACTAAACAAATAACAACAAATTTCCCAGAATAATGCTTCTATAAAAGCTTCATTCCAGTGAATACAACAAGGTTCAACAAGATTAAATCGAGCTACATGCTATAGTGCTGCTATAGCTCAGATTGTGTAGAAAGAAATAAAGAAAAGTTTAACAGAATATAAATGGTTCAGGGGCTTTCGAGATGCCCTGAGATCTCCCACTTTGCATAAGCAATTCTCATGACCTCCACGGTACCCAGTCCTTCTTCACGTCCCTTTTTATCATCTAACGTCTCATCATGTGTAACAAACTCTCCTAACAAACAAGCTGACTCAGCATGCTCATTAGGCTGTGATACATCAGTATTGGGCTTTATTAAGTTGGGCCCTATCAGATACACAACCATGGAATCTCACTGTGCTGCCAACACAACAACCAACTTTTCCCCTCTCTTTCTCCTTGTCATTCTGAGTTTTCTTTTTCCCTTAGATTGCTGAAACGGGTGGATTGTCCGATTCCACCGATTTGACGTGTTTAATCGTTGATCCCAACCGATCTGAAAGAACACAATCTATATCCGATTCAACTTGTTCGAAAGAAAAAAATCGTAAGATCGTACGATGTATCGATTTTCCACGCAATTTTAACAACACTAACAAGGAGACAGAGGATTTGAGTGAGCAGAGTAGGACTAGTCGCGTGATAATTGGAGACTGGGAAGGTCATGAATGGATTTCACTTGCCCACAAGAATGTGATTGGTCGCGTGACAATTGGAGATTGGGAAGGACGTGAATGAATTTCACTTGTTGACAAAGGATCTGCATCAAGGAGTACGAGTTGTTGAAATTATAAGGATTTAGGTAGAGAAGGAAGAAAAAAGTGAACTATCACGAACCATCAGCAGAAATGTATGGCTAGAATGACTCTTAGCTTCAAGAGCTGCTGTGTACACTTGCTGTCAGTACATATCTAATTAGTGTCATTTTAGGGAAGTCTCTTTGCCTTGGTCAAGCAATATTTTAACCAACTCTTCAAGCTGATGGTTATTCTAATTTCCAATCATACATTTCTGCTGATGGTTGTTCCAACCATAAATTTTTGCTGATGATTATTCCATTAATGTCTCTTGTTGCTTGGTCATGCAATATTTTAACCAGATTCTGATACCATGTGCAAAAACATTTATGAAATGCTTGAGGAATTGCTTTGCAGTCCACTCTATTTGTATACAAGGATTTACAATCTCTAATAACAAGTAACTAAATCAAATCAAATAAAAACAACTCCTAAATTAGTTTCTTAATAAACAATCCCTAAATAGGAGATATTATCCAACATAGCCAATTCTAAAAAAAAAAATATTTTCATGTTGTGAACTGATGCTGTTTAGAAATCTGAGGAAAAATTGCAAACCAGTGCTTGGTTTACTACTGTAATTTTTCTTTGGGTCATCTGTAATCCATGCCTGTCTTGTTTTTGAGGGTTGGGGCTCATGCATGCTTTTTAACTCCTTTATTCGTTGGTTGTGTTTTGTGATATCAAGTTTCTAGCAAGTTATTTTACTGATAAAATTATCCTTTCACGTTATTTTATTCATGCAGAACTTCCTCCAACTGCAGAGCTTACTCTGAAAGAAGAATCTCCCTTCTCCGATGGAATAAAGTACACTTCAGTTTACACTGATTACTTAAATTGATCATTTACAACTCTGCTAATTATTTGGTGTGACATCTCAGCTCTGAAGCAGAAACCACTAATCGAACAATGTCTAGGTTAAACTCAGGTACAATCATATAGCTTGACTGTATTTACCATTTTGTTCTGACATTTTATGTTATTGGGCAATAATATAAACATTTTATATGGGTTCAGTTTGTGGAAAAGCTTACTCAAGTACAATTATGAAAGCTTTCGATGTAAGCCATAATGCTGGAGTTAAGGTGGAAGGTATGTTTTCTGAAGCATGCTATGAAAGTCACTGCCCCTTCTTTTTGTGTTTTGAGTTGACATTTCTTTTGATGTATTTGTTGCTTTTAACAGTTATATAAGCATCAGTTTTGGTCCGTAAAAGATTTTCAAAAGCATCAGTTTTGTTCTCAAAATATTATTACATCAATTTTGTTTTCAAAAGTTACTGTTTTCTATTTTTCATCATTTAGATGACCAGAAATTATCATTAGAGAACCAATTTGATGTCAATCATCTTTCGACAATCAAAGTATTGATTGGGTAATCTTTCATGAACCCAAATCAGGGGTTTACTATAATTTCCCATGGAATTCAAACTTTTCAGACTATGGGTAACCAAATCTTATCCGTAGTTACATACACAGGGTAATCCTTTGGGCTTGAAGGTTTCACTTATTAGGTGAAGACATAATAATGATTTTGTATTACGCTTCTCAACCAACTTTTGGCCTTGAAGCTTGATGATGCGGCTGAGGAATTTGTTTAGAATTAAGGTTGGATATTGATGCAACCAGTATTGTATTTGTATTAAATGAAATAATGCATGTTGAGCTCGTTACAAACACCAATCATCAAAACAAAAAATAGTTATGGCTGGAAACAACCAATTACAATCACCAAAACTTTCTTCGTACTCCACAACTGATCCGTCTTGTCGCAAGCACGAGTGCTTCATAGGGGTTCCCCGCTGTTGAAATATGAAAACTTTGCAATAGAACCGCTCTGAATATTTCCCCATCTATGGTGGGATTTTTGGGTTCCTACCATTGAAACCATTGAAGAGCTCATCCCTAAAAGCAAACAGATGCCAACTCCACCTAGTCCTCCTCAGGAATTTGTTACACCCGAAAATATCTCTCTACACGAGAAACCTCTAACCGTCTAAGCTGCTCCTCGTCACTTAGGTTCTTCCATTACGAGAATTTCTTTCACCAGACTCGCCTTCTCGTCCATGATCCACACAATTCAAGTACTCTAGGAGTGTAGCTTGCAATTGGCGAAGCGCCTACTCCAATCCTCCCATCTGAAAAATAAATTTTTCTGCTATACCAAATATTGACCAAATCTAAGCAATGCTTAAACTTGGCCATTGGCAACAGTTTGGTCAACATATCCGCCTTATTATCTTTCATATCAATTATTAAGACCCGAATCTTGCTATCAGCAATAACATCACGAATAAAATGATATCGAACATAACATCAATGTTGTTCATTATCTCATGATACATCAAATCTTAAATCAAATATATGCAGTACAACTATCGAAATAAATGATAGTCACCTTTTAATCTAGGCCCAGTTCACCAAACAAACCTCTTAATCATATTGCTTCTTTCATTGCTTATGCGTTTGTAGGAGACAAAGCAATCAGGTGCTGTTGTGTGGCCTTCCAGTTAACTGCACAACCACCTATTGTAAAAATATACCCCTTCAAACATGGTCAGTTGAGTGCTGATTGCAACAAACGTGGTCAGGCGAGAATGGGCCCTGTTTTTGACACTAACTATTGTTCCTCCTTGTGACCCTTGTGACGATGCATCATGTTCCTGAGGGCCGTGTCTTACTTTGGCAAATTGAAATAGAAGCCCCCATAATTGTACTCAAAGCATTGGGCCAATTCCTTGTATTCCCCGTTGGGTGAAGGATGGCATGAGCGCTGCCTTGACCCATCCCTATTTGACTTGAAAGAGCTGCGACTTGTTCCACCTCCTCCACCCTCTGAGCGAACATCTTATGTTCAATATAAATTGGAGAATGTAGGTACCTCTACACGCGTGTTTTCTCCTTCAACCTGTTCAAGAACGATGCCGTCAGCGTGCCTCAACGAAGCGGAGAGCACCTCAACAATATCTTTGTACTCCACAACTGATCTGTCGTGTCAGAAGTGCAAGAGTGCATCGTATGGGTTCCCCACCATTGAGGTATGAAACCTTTGCAACATAGCTGTTTGGGTAGGTTTGTCGTGCAATGAGATGTTTTCAAGTGTACTATGATTCTTTGAGGGACGATATCTCCAATATTTTCAATGGTGGGAACCTAGAAATCCCACATTGGATTGGAGAATGTTCAGAACTATTATTGAAGAGGTTTCATACTTGAATGGTGGGGAACCCATTTGAAGCACTCATGCACTTGCTACACGACGGATCGGTTGCGGAGTACAAAGAATGTGTCGACATGCTATCCGCTTCATTGAGGCATTTTGATGGTGACGTTCTTGAGCGGGTTGAGGTAGGTAACCCGCGCGTGGAGCTACCTACATTCTCTAGTTGATATAGAATAGATGATGATGTTGGCTCAGAGGGTGGAGGATGTGAAATACTTGGAATCGACCCAATTCTTCGAGTACACCAGAAAACATCTCATTGGACGATAAACCTACTCATACGGATCTTTGCTGAAGAAATAAGGAACCTCTAACCGTCTGAGCTGCTCCTCATCACTTAATGTCCTTCCGTTACGAGAATTCCTTTCACCAGACTCAACTTCTCCTCGTCCCTAATCCACACGATTCAAGTACTCCAGGAGTGTAGCTTACAACCCTTATTCTCATATCTCTCCACTTTTATTACAATGTTCAAGTGGTTTGGCAGTAAAACCGCTTTTGAGTTAGAAGGGAACTGTTCTTAGACAACTTTAAAGTCCTCGCATGAATTCTCACACTCTCAAAGGTCTTTCCATTTGAAAACCTCCACCTTTACATTCAAAAGCCTACGCTCATCCAAGACTTTAGCTGGTTGCACTTGTAGCTCCATAGAATTTGACAAGCATTTAAGGAATTCCAAAACATGGGTGGTAGGGTTGACAACTTTCTCAAGCTGTTATACATGAAAAGTAAGACGAACTCTATTATAGTTAAGAAGCTGCAGGTTGTAAGCAACAGTTCCCACCTTAATCATTTCAAAAGGATCATAAAATATATTAAAGAACATTGTTGTCATTACATCGTCTTCAGCGTGCCTCAATGGAATGGAAAGCTTCTCGAAACATTTTGTGTAATCTGCTATTGATCTGTCTTGTTGCAAGCAGATGAGTGCTTCATATGGTCTCTTCACTGTTGAATTATGAAATCTTTGCAACAGAGCCATTACGAAGATTTCCCAATCTATTGTGGGATGGGATTTCTAGGTTCCCACCATTGAAACCATCGTAGAGCTCATCTCTAAAAGCAAATAGATGCCAACTCCACCTAGTCTCATCGGTTACCTTCATTTCCTTCTTCAACTGAATATAATAATACCCTTTTCGCTCATTTTTGGTGACCTATGGAGGTCTGCCCCAATTCCATCCTCACAAGGCTTTTATGTAAATATGATATAAAATATAAGACCATTAATGTATTTTCAACTAACAACTTAATTTTTGGATTGAAATGATTCTTTACATGATATTAGAAATGGTCACGAGTTCGATCTTTACCGCTTTCATTCTATCAATAAATGATTAAATATTGTGGAGTTTCTTAGCGTAGGCATGTGGACCTGTAAATTGTCCACACTTCATACCCAATGCCCTCTCGTGTGAGTGGTCATTGTTGGAAAATGTTGTAAATAGTCAAAAGGTTATTGAGTGTTGGAACCCAGAAAAATACAACAGTGATTTCATTAACAATGGAGGCATAGCCTCGTTTTACATACACTTAATACAAGAGAAAATAAACCCAAATTACCTCAACTCTCCTTTAGAACCAACTACCCAAGGCTCCAAAAGTTCCTTGAGATCCTTCCCCAAATTCCACTGTAAATTCACTTCATACATGCCTCCTGACACATCATCATAAACATCTATATATACTAATCCTAATTAATGTTAACTAATGGGCTTGGATATTTATTGAAGGCCCATCAATACTCCCCCTCCCAAAATTCACCTTGTCCTCAAGGTGAAGGAAGAGGACAGATAATGTGAGAGAACTTCCACAAGATCCCATTGCTTAAAGCTTATTGACCCAATTGGCCATTGGCCACGAAGCGATGGACCTATTACCGCTCGAACTATCAATTTAGCAGTGAGGTTCACCATGTAATATATAACTTCTACTGCAGCATTAACCTCAAACAGGGATAGATCACTTCCACCAATTCTGTTTCATACAATTTCAGTAGCTTTTTCTATATCAATTCTGTTCCACAAGGGTGACTTAATAACATTTAATGCAGTATCCCCTGCCCTTGTTTTCCTAATTGCAATTTCTTTACCCACAAGTGAAGAACTTGCATTTGTCATTCTAGCTTGGACATCGGCCAATTCAACTTTCACCAATTCTGGTATTGTAATAATATAAAAAATGCCACAAATACCTTGTTGCAAAATATCGTCAGCCAAATTAAATTCTTTAGTTATAGGGGTAGATTGAGAAGCTATAGTCAACAACTTGTCATGTGGAATAACTATCAGCATATCAACATTATCCCTTAAGGCTGCAATTCCTTCATGCGCTTGAACAACCTTTCGTCCTTCAAATAAGAAAGGGGTTATGACAACACCAACGGTCGGTATACCCATTCCAGCCTGTTCTGGCGTTAATCTTCTTAATCGCAACCCATGGCAGCCATCAAAATGGTTCTGCGCTGCTGTCACAACATCGTGCATCACGCTACAACCCTCCTTGCGAAAAGCCCTTTCATGTTGGCTAGGGTTGCTGCCTCCCTCACTTGGAATAGATTGATCTGGACCCCCAACTTGTTGAGTTCCACAGTGGCCTCTCAAATTGGGCCCATTTTGACCAGACCTAGTAAACGTATTAAGCACACTTTGGTTTTCCTTGTTTTCCAACTTGGGTTAGCCCAAATACCCACTTTCAGATTCAATTCCCACCCTACCTGTTCCCAGAATTGTATGACCAAGAACCATCGTTTTTTCTTCTCCAATTTCTTTTTCATCTGTCAGCGTGTGGAGACGAACTTCCGCCATAATGGTCACCCTTTCTCCAAGTATGTCTTGATCTTGTTCTTCTCCATTCTTTTCTTCTTGTTCTTGTTGCACCTCAACATCTTCTTCCTCCTCTTGATCTTCTTCATCTTCGTGCACTTCTTCTGCAATTTGTTCTGATCAGTCATCTTTGGTTTCTTTTTCTGAGTTTCGATTTTCTCTCTCTTCAACAGCTGAGCCTTCCATCTTTTTCCTTTGCTTCTACTTTCATTAGTGCTTCTCGCTTTGCTTCTAGATCATCTGCAAAACCCTGATCGATGCGGTCTATTAATGTTAGAATGGTTTCCTGAAGTTGACGAAAAGTGTCTTCAACTCCATCAATTCTTTCTTCCAAATGATCAAAGCACCTCTCAACCATAGTAGTTAAAAGCGCCGCTACCCGCAACGTTTGCAGGTTGCGGTGGTCGACCGCGAGAAAAAGCTCCGCACCGCATCGGAAAGGGATCGCGTCTTTAGCGGCCGTAATAGCGGAGGAAATCGCGTCTGTTTCGAAAAATTCGCGGCTGAAATGGAGCTTTCTCTCTCTTCTGCGTTTTTAAATGGAGCTCTCTCTCTCTTCTGCGTTACAAAGATGGAGACGAGAAGAAACATACATGACTTGTCCAATTTGTTTTGAATCTGATATTATTTTCCAAGACTTTTACTTTATAAAATGGAGAGCTTTCTCTCTCTTCTGAGTTCTGAGTCACATGGAGGAACTGAAAAGTTAATTTGTTTTTTACGAGTAGATATAGTCAAAAGCTGAACCTTTTTGACCGACATATTTTTTATCCTATCAGCTTCTCTACCTTTTTGACCACATATAGCTTCTCTACCTTTTTGATCACATATTTTTGTATCCTATCATATATATATATATATATATATATATATATATATATGATTGGATACAAAAGTATGTCAGTCAAAAAGGTAGATAATATATAAAAATATATATTTTATACATATATATATATATATGTATCAGATATTACAACTACAACAATCTTTTCTCTACCTCTTTGACCGATATATTTTTTTTTATCCTATATATATATATATCGGATATATCTTCTCAGATATTACAACTACAATCATATTTCTTTGTATCGGATATATATATACTCAGATATTACAACCAATCTTCTCAGATATTATAACTACAATCATATTTTTTTGTATCCGATATATATATATACTCAGATATTACAACTAATCTTCTCATATATTACAACTACAATCAGATTTTTTTGTATCTGATATATATATATTATTATTTTTGTTTTGGAGAAATTTTTTATTATTATTGATTGATTTTTATTTTTTAGCATATATATATGTATGGTGCATCTAGGTTATGTTAATACATTCCGCTATTTCCGCAACCGCAACCCGCTATAACGCTATAGCGGTTTTCAGGGTTGGCCGCAACGGGCCGCAATCCGCTTTTAACTGCTATGCTCTCAACCTTCGTCAATATGTATTCCATTTTCTTTTTCATTTTTTTTTTCCTTCAGATCTGGACCAGAAAGCACCCCCTAGATCGGAAGTGCTCTGATACCAAATTGATGAAATCCAGAAAATGTAGCACTAATTTCATTAACAATGGAGGCATAGCCTCATTTTACATACACTAATACAAGAGAAAATAAACCCAAAAGACCTTAACTCCCCCTTAGAACCAACTACCCAAGGCTCCTACAGTTCCCTAGAGATCCTTACCCAAATTCCACTCCAAATTCACTTCATACATGCCTCCCGACACCTCGCCCCTAAACATCTATATATACTAATCCTAACTAATGATAACTAATGGGCTTGGATATTTATTGAAGGCCCATCATTGAGCCTCCACCAATGGCTCTTGACCAATGTATAAGGCTGTTGAACTATCATCACCAACTCTTTATTGTATAAGGTGGTTGGGCCACCACCACCAACTCTTCAGTAATGTATTAACATCTCTACATATATTGTATTGTACATAAAAATATAATTCACAAATCTCTCTTCTAGTGGTGGAGCGAGGTAGGGCGATCGCCCCCACTTCAAGTTTATACAAGACTTTTGATTTTAGCACTATTTTTTTTAAGTCGTCTAATTAGTTATCGCTCCCTCAATACTTATAAAAGCCTTTAGTTATGAGCATAATTTCTATTTTTCTTGGTCATCTAAATAGTCATCACTTAGAAAAAAAGTATAGCTTGTAATTCCCCCTTACCCATTAAAAAGTTTTCTGGTTCAACCTTTTATATGGTATCAGAGAAGGTTCATTTTGGGCTTGCAAACTGAACCCTAATGTTAAACCCTAAATTGGGGTGTTTCAACACTGTCATAGTTTCGTTCTCATTCCAACCGTTGTTTAGGCTGGCACCCAACTCGTTGTAGGTCTATTTTTATCGCTAATTATAATTGTTATTCTATTAACCGTGTGTGTTGCAGTTATTATTATTAATTGAGTTGTGTCCTGCACTTAGCTCTTAACATGTTTAATTCTGGTACTGTTGTTAAATGATATTTAAATGTTTCTGTTAGAATAGGAAATATTAGATATGATTAGATTTGAATAGATTACTTCATATATGTAAATATTCTTTTTGGATTAGATTTGGGCTTCTCACTTAAGCCCATTAATGTCTCTATATATTGTAACTCTTTGTATTAGCTTAATACACAACACATTATTTTATATTCAAGTTGGTACCAAAGCTCTTTTGTTCTGGGGACCTCGCTTTCGCATAAAGCTTTTAAAACCTAAGCCTACTGCTTAGGAATCCTCTTTTCTTTGCCATGCGTCCTTCCGGCAAGCCATACAGGGCTGTAAGCTCCTTTGGAATAATTTCCGAACACGTCAGCACCTCCGATAGCCACTGGAACCACCGTCCAGCACTGTTCAGGCCGCCGGAGAAGTTTTCCGGCAAGTTTTCGAACCAAACCACCTGCGATCAAGACCCTCTCCTCCCGGCGACCAGTTCTGTGGAGGTCCGACCACCATCGGAGCCGTCACGCGCTGTCTGTCTCCTCTGAGCGTGGTGCTCACGCGCCACCTTCTTCTGGCGTGTGCGCACTGTTCCAATGGAATTTTTCAGCCTTTCTTGGACAGAAAAGCTCGTCTTCTCTTCCCTTTTCCAGATCTGTGATTGGATCTTTGTGGGTCTCACTTTTTGTGCGCGCCTCTTCTTGATTTGTGATCAGGTTCGTTCCTATTTACTTGGTTTATACCCTTGTGATTTAATATAATGGCAGCAACTTCTCCTGTTCAATCGGAGGTCAGTTCTCCCTCTCGTCCTGCCAAAAGTTCTCCTAATATCATCTCCACCAATGTTGGGCCCATTACCTCTTCAAAGTTGAAGGGTTATGTTAATTACAAGAACTGGGCCATCTCTGTTCGAGTTTGGTTCTTTGGACAGGGACATGGGAACCATCTCTCGACTAAATCTACTGATATTCCTAAGGAAGAAAAATCTGATTGGGAAAAGATTGATAACCAGCTTCTGAGTATTCTTTGGCAGTCTATTGATCCAGTCGTCTTGGACATCTTCTATTCTTTTCTAACTTGCACTGAAGTGTGGGAGGAAGCAAAACACCTCTACACTAATGATGTTCAGCAGCTCTATTCCATCATGTCTCAGTTTATGGATCTGCGCAAATCATCTGACACTCAGATGGAGACATATGTTGGCAAAAGTCGATCTCTGATGCATGCATATTTGGATATGTTGCCATAACCTATTGATGCGTCTGCATATCGGAAACAGGTGGAATGTCTCTTTATGGTTGCCAGACTTTCTGGTCTTCCCGAAGAATATGATAATGTCCGGGATACTATCTTGACCATGGGGATCCTGATCTATCAATGACGTATCAGCGTCTTCTGAATCTTAATAAGAAATCTGCTCCTGCATCATTTACTGTTGCTTATTCAATTGAATCTGAATATTATTGTATATTCAAGTGTTTATAACTGTACAAGAAAGCTCTCTATTTATAGAGACTAAAAGACCTAATGGGAAGACCTAATGGGCCAAGCCCACAATCTAGACTATTCTAATAATAATAGATTAATATTATTTCTAACACTCCCCCTCAAGCTGGTGCGTATATATCAAAAGCTCCCAGCTTGTTACAAATATGATCTGTTCGGGGGCCTCTAAGAGCTTTAGTCAATGCATCCGCAAGTTGATCATTGGAATTGACAAATGCTGTCTCGATCTCCCCTGACTGGATCTTTTCTCTAACAAAATGACAGTCAATTTCTATATGCTTGGTCCTCTCATAAAAGACTGGATTAGAGGATATATGCAAAGCGGCTTCATTGTCACAAATGAGTTTCATAGTCCGTTGTTCACAGAGATGGAGTTCTTTAAGCAATTGTCTCAGCCAGATGAGCTCACAGGTTGCATTTGCCATTGCCCGATATTCTGCCTCTGCACTGGATCTGGCGACCATAGTTTGCTTCTTACTCTTCCAAGAGATCAAATTTCCTCCGAAGAGAACACAATATCCTGAGGTGGATCGTCTATCTGAAGGAGAACCTGCCCAGTTAGCATCTGAATAACTAGAGATCTCTGAACTCCCTTTATTTGTGTATAATAAACCTCTTCCTGATGCTTTTTAATGTATCGAAGAATTCTAATAACTGTATCCCAATGGGAGTCACAGGGAGAATCAAGAAATTGATTTGCAACACTCACTGCGAAGGAGATATCTGGCCTTGTCACAGTAAGATAATTCAATTTTCCAACTAGTCGGCGGTAGCGACTAGGATCTGGCAGTAGCTCCCCCTGTCCTGGTAATAACTTAACATTGGGGTCCATAGGTGTATCAATGTGTTTACAGCCTAACATGCCAGTCTCATCTAGGATATCCAGTGCATACTTCCTCTGACAGATGGAAATGCCACGCCTAGACTGTGCAACTTCGATCTCCAAGAAATATCGAAGTCTGCTAAGATCTTTTGTCTGAAATTGATTGAATAAATGCTCTTTCAACTGATCAATCCCGGTCTGATCGCTGCCTGTAATGATAATGTCATCAACATAGACCAGGAGATAAACGCACTGCCCAGAAGAGCTATGCCGGTAAAAGACCGAATGATCGGCTTTGCTTCTGATTAAGCCAAAGGATTCAACAACCGAACTAAAGCGGCTAAACCAGGCCCGAGGAGATTGCTTCAGGCCATATAAAGATTTCCGAAGTTTACATACCATTCAAGAACTCTCCCCCTGAGCAACAAAACCTGGTGGTTGCTCCATATAAACTTCTTCCTGCAAGTCACCATGTAGAAAAACATTCTTAATACCAAGTTGGAGAAGGGGCCAGTGATGAATGGCGGCAAGGGCAAGAAACAGGCGAACAGAAGTCATCTTAGCTACAGGAGAAAAGGTATCCCCATAATCAAGACCAAAGACTTGTGTGTATCCCTTGGCCACTAAGCGAGCTTTAAGGCGATCAACAGTGCCATCAGGACCAACTTTAACTGTGAACACCCATCGACAACCAACAATAGACTTCCCGGGAGGAGCACGAACAAGACCCCAAGTGCCATTGGAGTGAAGTGCCTGCATTTCATCAAGCATCGCCTGGCGCCACCCTGGATGAGATAGTGCTTCACCTGTGGTTTTAGGGATGGAAACAGAAGAGAGACTAGAAACAAAAGTAAAATGTTGTGAAGAAAGTCTGTCATAACTCAAGAAAGAATAAAGGGGATGAGGATTTCGAGTGGATCGAATACCTTTCCGAAGGGCAATGGGAGGAGTCTCTGATGGAGGATCCGGAGGAGAAGAGCCGACGGGAAAGGGCGATGAGTCATCAAGAGGCAAAGTCGAAGGAGGTGCAGGCTGACGACGCTGGTATGTGAGGAGAGGACGATCTGCAGGTATGGAGGTAATGGGTTGTTCCTCTGGAATATCACCTGCAGCTGGTAAAGACAAGTCAAGAAAAGGAACAGGAAGGACCTGATCAACCTGTCACACTGGAGACAGAGTAGAGTGAAAAGGCTGCTGATCAAGGAAAGTGACATCAGCAGAAACGATATAACGCTTGAGATCAGGAGAATAGCAACGATACCCTTTTTGAAAACGTGTATACCCAAGGAAAATACATTTGAAGGCCTTGGATGTCAACTTGTCTTTACCTGGAGTAAGATCATGAACAAAACAAGTACAGCCAAAAATATGTAAAGGCAGAGGATAAGAAGGTGCTCCGGAAAACAAAATACTGTGGGGAACATCATTATTTAGCACAGAAGAGGGCATGCGGTTGATAAGGAAACATGAGGTGATAATAGCATCTGCCCAAAAACGGAGTGGGACGTTCATATGAATGAGAAGAGTACGTGCAGTTTCAACTAGATGTCTATTTTTACGTTCAGCGACTCCATTTTGTTGTGGAGTGTGGGGACAGGTAGTCTGGTGTATCGTCCCATGTGTATCCAGAAATTTAGAAAATTCAAGAGACACATACTCTTTTGCATTATCACTGCGCAAGATTTGAATAGAAGCACCAAATTGAGTTTTTATTTCTGCACAAAACTTTTGATAAATTGAAAATAACTCAGAACGATTTTTCATTAAATAAACCCAAGTGCAACGGGAGAAATCATCAATAAAGGTTACAAAATACTGAAAACCCAAAACTGACATAGTCCGACTCGGACCCCAAATATCAGAATGAACAATAGAAAAGGGAGCAGCAGCTCTCTTATTGACTCTACTAGCAAAGGAAGAGCGAGTATGCTTTCCCTGCTGACAAGACTGACAATTCAAAGACTTAAGACCTGACAAAAAAGGAACCATATGCTGAAGCTTCGAGAGACTTGGATGACCCAGACGGCTATGGAGAAGCTCAGGAGACTCTGTGAGAGAGCATGCAACTGGAGCAGAGGGTGCATGCAGATAGTAGAGACCTCGTGACTCACCGCCCGCTCCAATCGTCTTCCCCGTACCCGGATCCTGCATAGAAAAAGACTGTTTAGAAAAGGTGATAGAGCAAGAAAGAGAATGGGTCAATTGACTAACAGAAATTAAATTAAAAGGAATGCCAGGGATGTAATAAACAGAGGTTAAAGTCAAGAAGGGAGTTGGTTTGGCTTGCCCAATGCCACGAGCAGGAGCCTTGGTGCCATCAGCAAGAGTAACAGAGGGAAGATTATTAGAAAAGGTAAGGGAAGTAAAAAGATCCTTATTACCACAAAGATGATCAGTAGCACCTGAGTCTATTATCCAGGGTCCAAGAGACGATTGAGAAAAACAAGCAACATGATTACCAGTATCTGGAGCAGGTGGCTGAGAAGAACTCTTCTGGAGAAGGGCCTCATAGTCTGCAGCGGAAATAGTCACTGATCCGGTAGAGGGCGGCACAACATCTGTTTGAGCAAAGTTCATATGTGGTGGCTTCAAGTGAGGGTACTTTCTATAACAACGTTCTTCAATGTGGCCCAGATATTGGCAATAATTACACCGAGGCCTTTGTCCTCGGCCACCCTGTCCATACGACATCGTCTGTCCGCGCCCGCCTGGGCCATATGATGTCATGGGCCCGCGACCGCCTTGTCCGCGGCCACGACCACGACCGCGTCCACCATTGTTCCAATTACCACGAGAGACTAAAGCAGCAGAATCAGACAAGAGAGCAGTAGAGTCAGTAGCTGGCACGTGTGCGGGGGCCACCTTATCTTGAAGATTCAGAAGGCGCTGAAAGGTCTGGGATATGCTGGGAATCGCAGTACTGGTTAGAATGTTCTCACGAACACTTTCTAATCCGTCAGGGAGACCAGAGAGAGTCACAACCGTAAAGAGACGCTCCACTTGCGTCCTGTACACTGTAGCATCCGCAGCATGAGGTAACATAGCCAAAAATTCCTGCATCAAAGAACGAATCTTACCAACATAAACTTCCATACGAGCTTCGGGTGATTTGCGCAAATCCATCATCTGGGAGACAATGGAATAAAGTTGCTGAATATCATTGGTGTAGAGGTTTTTGGCTTCCGTCCACACATCATAGCAGGTCTCAAAAGGAATGAAAATATTGAGAAGAGATGAATCAATGGATTGCCAAAGAATACTGAGGAGCTGAGCATCAACTTTCTCCCATTCAGTCATCTGATCTATGGAAATATCAGTCTTCTTAGTGGTGAGATGTTTGTCATGGCCTTGACCGGTAAACCAGATCTTAACGGAGGTAGACCAGGTCTTGTAAGTGGCAGATCCGGTCAATTTCAGAGTTGTGATAGATGGAATAGCACTTGAAATGATGCCGGAAGAATGTTTACTGGTTCCTTCCATTAGGAACAGTGATCAGACAACCAAAAAACTGTAAAAAAATTACGCGAAAAAGGAACAAAGTAGCGACTTTTGCACTGGAAACCCTCGAACGGAAGAGACCCACAACGATCGGTCACTGGATCTGGAAGGAGGAGGCAGAGGCGAGCCTGTCTGCCTTGGTTTGGCCGGAAAAGGTGGCCGGAACAGTGCACACGCGCCGGAGAGAGGTGGCGCGTGAGGCCCACGCGCAGACGGCTGTGGTGGCGCGTGCAGCGGCCGTTTGGGACGGGTCTTGGACATAAATGGTCGCCGGCGTGAGGGGATCCTGATCGCGTGGTTTCTCGCCGGAAAGGTGGCCGGAACAGTGATGAACAGTGACAGAACAGTGTTTCTGGCTATGTGAACAGTGTTTTCTGGTCAAATAATGAAGGAGGATGACGATCTGAGATCGAAAAAGGGTCTAACAATGTTCGGAGGGTTGAAAAAGGTTGCCGGTATGATGCACGGCGGTAAAAAGGTTTGCCGGTATGATGCACGGCAGTAAAAAGAAAGGAAAAGATATATATGCGGAAGCAGAACCCTCAGATCGAGAGCTCTGATACCAAATTGAATCTGAAATATATTGTATGTTCAAGTGTGTAAGTCTGTACAAGGAAGCTCTCTATTTATAGAGACTAAAAGGACCTAATGGGATGACCTAATGGGCCAAGCCCACAATCTAGACTATTCTAGACTATTCTAATAATAATAAAATAATATTATTTCTAACATAGAATAAAAAATATTTAGATATAATAATGTAAGGTATATTTGAATATGTTTGTATAGTGTGTGTTTTATGGTGTTAGTGTAATATATTTAGACATAGTCTTGAGTTTTATATATTGTATTGATTCCTATGTTGCATGGGACCGGATGAGTATTTGAAACAATACAATACACAACATAGATGTTTGTAATCATTAGGGGGTGAGCAAAAGAATCAAAAAACTGAACTGAACTGCATTTAAAATAACTGATTTTCAAAAATCAGTTTATGAACCGAACTGGTTTTTAAAGAATCAGTTCATGAACCGAACTGGATTCTTCATAATCCGATTTTTTTTTCCTTTTTCTCTATTTTTCTTATTTATTTATTAAGTGGCTTCTTTTATTTTTATTTTTATTACTTTATTTCTTTAATTTTTTCATTTTTCTTTTCTTTTCAGAATAGGTTTGACCTGAACTAATTCCGAACCAAACCGAACCGTTTTCAAACCGAACCGTTTAAACCAATTCGGTTCAGTTTTTCAAAAAAATCAATTCAATTCGACCTATGTACACCCTTAGTAATCATGATTCATGATAGCTTGTTTGGTGAGGATAAAAGTATGCTATTCACACATTGATAATTTTGAGGAGGGAAAGATTCAAAAGTAAGAATATGCTTTGAAAAAGGAAATTAGTGAGAACAGGACTTGAATCGGCATTTTGAATTTTTCAAGCAGCACTACTTTGGGGGTGGTAGGTATCCACATAGAAAAGGGATATTCTAAAAATACAAATATTAGAGACAACCGATTTTGATGTATAGTGCATCCTAACTTGACTCTTATTGTGTTTGCCATTAATTAATTTGATCATGTTAAAAATATACTTTCTGGGTTTTTCTTATGATTTTAGTTGTATATTTTCATAAGAGGAAGGATCAGTTTATACGGGTGTAAGCCAAAATTGTTCTTTTTACTGGATGATTTCTGTTAGATTGAAAACTTCGATCATCTAGATATATTTATAAAATATTGCAATAATCTAAAATTATTTTCTACTTCATTAGTATATAGTATACACTATATATCTAGTTTAACGTAATATATACTTTTGAAATATATGAAAATAAGAACTATTTGATTATATTGTTGTTGTTGTTCAATTTTTACAAGATTTGACAGAAGCAATCAAGGTAATAAATAGTCACAATCCAACATTTGGATTGATAAAAGTCTCATTTTATATAATATTATTAAATGGTGTTAGAATATGGAATCTTACACTTGTGTAAATTGATCCCTTCTCTTTTCATAATCATAATTGTCAAACTGTGAATTGTATCAAGAATTTGTTCAAAATTTGAATCGTGAATTGTAAATTTTACCATATAATATGGTTTAGAAACAGATCAATAGAATATTTAAGTCTACATGATTCTCCCTTTCCAGTTCATGACAAAGGCATCCATAGCGTCTTTTCTTTGCGAAAGATCAATTAGACTAGCTATCTCTTTGAAGAGTTCACAATATCTAAAAGATATCTCATAATATAATGATTATATCTTAGAATGGTTTATAGTATCTTAGATTGATCTCTTATGATTGTTTTCATATTTTCTTATATTTTACGATTTGTTTCTTTATTTAATTATGATTAAGAGTCTATAATTAGTATAAATATGGGTTATTGCTTTGTCTATTGTAACACATCATTCATATCAAATCAATATTAGTTTCAGATTATTCAGTATTTATTCTTTCTTTTGTTCCTTCCATACTTAAATCCATCCATATTATTTTAGCATGGTATTAGTATGGTACTATCTTCTTCTTCTTCTTCTTTATTTTATTTTATTATTATTATTGTTATTTTATTTTTATTTTTTTACTTTTATATTTATATATTATTATTATTATTTTATTTGTTTTTATTTTTATCTCTTCGTACCTTTCATTTGGATTCATCTACCACCGACCCCAATTAGTTTAAGATAAAAGTGTTGTTGATGTTGATTAGTATGGTACTATCCTTCGTGACATGTCTTGTCCCTATTCCGCTGTTGAGTTATTGTAGAATAGTGCTATTTGTATTGGCAGTATGGGATCAGATTGATTTGAATGGTATATGTTGGATTCAAAGTCATTTGCTGTTCATTGCATGATTCAAATTATATGTTGGCTTCCTTAGATTTTGTTTACCATGATTTACAGGAGCAGTATGGGGTATCTTTTCAGCTTTCTGATGTGGTAAAAAGCCCTCGAGTACCGAGATTTCAGGTGCATATTTATATCTACTGGAGTCTTGTTAAAATACTTTGTTGTAATAGTTTCATTTATACTTAGTGTAAGCACTCCTTACTGGTGGGCACATCTTTTCATTTAAGGTAATAGAACTGTAGCATTAGAATACTTGACAATTGCTACCTGGCCATAGCATTATACTTGTATGATGTCATTTTTTCTTCTTCTTGTAATTGAAGAGGAATTATACAGAGAGAAAAGAGGGAAAGTAAAACTAGGGAAAGATAATATATTCCCTAAAAATTAAAATATGAGAAAGTAAATACAAGAAGAAGCATGAGAGTAACTCAAGAATGCAGCAAGGCTGCCCAGTTTGTCTGCATATGAGAAATATTAACTTGAAACAGCCATGGGCCAAATACCAAAGAGATGGCATAAACAGAATCCTATCTTGTAGGCTGCAGCAATGAAACAAAACACTTCTCAAGGATGTGTTCATTGATATTAGATATGTAGAAGGAAGTACATTGAGTGTTTGCACGAACATGTAATGATTAGTTGTTCCTAATATTGTTAACAATATATTTTCAAGTAGCATTTAGCTTAAGCCTATGATTATTTTTTTATTTAAATAGTTGATCAACCAATAGAAGCAAAAACAGTTTATGAAAGAGTTTAAACCTCTTTGCAAGTGGTGTCTTTGGAAGAAGCAAAAACAACAATGACCAAGCCTTATTCTACTAGGTGGTGGATTATGTTACATGGATCAATCGGCTCAATTGGCATCTGTTGGACCCTTGAAGTTGGTATATGAGCGAAGAAAAATGAAGAAACAGAACAATGCCCAAAATGATAAGCCCATGATGAATCAGATAATGATGGCTGTTGAGAAGGAAAATATGGAAAGTGAGTTTGTTATAAGGAATTACACGTGGAATGCACTGAATGGAGAGGAGATAGTGGGTGGAAACAAGGAAATGGAGTCAGATATAAAAAACAAATTGGAGAGTAAGAAAGGCAGCGAATGAGTAAGCATTATGGTGTGGTAAGGTAGCTTGGTGAGGAATGGAGTGCTCTTCCTCGTTAAGGGAGGTTACAGCTGATGCATTGGTCTTTCTGCATTTCTTAGTTAATTGGTTAGTGTATTTCCGTTACTGGTACATTGTCTCATGGGTTTATCCGTGATTAAGTGTCATTAGCATTACTGTTTCATTAAACTTGTAAGAAGGTTGATTACTGCAAGGGCTTGTCCCAATATCTTAATATAATATCAGTGTTTCTGTTTTACTGGTACCATCAGCCTCTCTTTCAAAAACCAAATATTTAGTAAAACTGTTTGGAGTCCTTCCCCCTTTTAATCAGACTACCATCTATTTGATCGACATTTCTCATTTTCTTGGATGCTTTCATTCGTATTGTCCACTCAGGAATTTCAGTGTCTGCTTCTTGTTGGCACTTCACCACCAATATTCACTCCCATAGAATATTGCTGGTAAAAGGCACTGACAGATTGTCAATATATTAAAAAACCAATCAAAAGCACCAAAATTCGTGTGAACTACTTGACTGAAAAGACTACTTGATCCAATTATATGGTTAACTTTATAAATAAAAAATATACACTAACTTCCCATTACAAACAAATAAAATGAAGTTTGGCTGTGCAACAACCCCCCCCCCCCCCCCCCCCCCTCTCTTACTTTTTAAATGTAGGTTTCTTCTTTTCTGTTTGATGTTGTGACCTTGTAAACATAAATTGCTACATATTTTGAAAAAAAATAAAATTGGTAGATCATATTGTACTTAATCTATAAGGTATTGGCCATTATTCTTAGAAGGCTTTATATCTATTGTAATACTTTTTCGGGTTCTCAAACTGTTGTTAATGTTAGAGATATAATATAAACCAGTGATGAAGTTTTCACCATGGTTGGAGATATATGTAAAAACCATTCATTTGTCTTCGCTTAACAGTTTGAACTTTTGGCAGAGTTCGTTGTGACATAGTAGCAGAGTCTCTATGACCAAGTGATCTAGAGTTTGATCCTTGTTACCTCCATTCTTCTAATAAAAAAAGTTGAATTTCAGTACTAGGTAGGTGAGTTTGTACATTGTCCATACTTCAAACCCAAATAGCTCTTGTACGAGGAGGTGTTAGAGATATAACATAAATCGGTGACAACGCTTTCACCATGGTTAGATGTATAACATTAAATCCATCCATGTGCCTTCACATAACAGCTTAAGTTTTTGGGAGAGTTGGTTCCTCATATTTAGTTTGTTCCTCAAAACAGTAGTTTCCCTTAGCATTTAGATTATGCTAAGAAGTTCCATCTATAGGACAAAACTAGTATGCTCTGGTCTGAATGGTTTTTATCATTTATGGTTTACCATTTTTCCAATGTATGGCATCGTTTCTTTACTCTCTTTTTTTCATGAAAAGTCAACATAATGAGTTTATTACATTATTTTTGAGTTTAGCAATTTTATAATATATATGAGATACATTTTTCAGGTGCTCGATGCATTAGTGAGCCTGTTTTGCCGTTCAAATATATCTGCGGAAACTCTCTGGGATGGTGGTTGGCTTTTGCGCCAGTTGCTTCCTTACAGTGAAGCAGAGTTTAACAGCCATCACCTGGAATTGCTGAAAGTAAGAAAATTTGAGGCTTTACGAGCAACACTATACAGAAATTTATGGATGCATCTATAATTGCATATTGTTTTCAAATATAGGAAGTCCACCTCTTTGCTTAGTGTATTGAAGTAATTTTTTTGGGAGAGAAGAGAAGAGAGAGAGAGAGAGAGGGGGGGGGGGGGGGTTGCTGACTCACACGTAGAATATCATTTTGTTTCATGTGTCTTTTTTTTATGTTCTTCCAGATATATAACTTGCAAGGACTTGTTACTCCTGATCTATATGTAGGAAGCTTCCATACATAATTTAACTTCCATATTTATCGTTTGTCTATGAAATTTTTAATTCAGCAATAAGAAGTCTTTGGGTACATCAATGGAAGACATGGTGACCTAAACCCTTTTCTTGAGATTTACGAGGCAAATATAAGGCTTCTATTGTATGATTGTATCAGATATTTTGGTTTTTTGGTTTAAACGTTTTTGTAGGAGTTTCTAAATTTCTCTTCCATAATGGTCATTACTTAATATTGTGGAGAATAAAAATTTCTTTCTACTTTCTCGTAATATCATTTCCATAGACCTTTCAAGTAAGTCCTGAGTAGTTTGAGAGAAGACAGCTATACAAATTACATAAAAATCTTCCATACCTTTCAAGTATCATCTTCGAATCAATTATTTATTAATTACAAAAAGATAAAGTTTAAAATTGGGAATGATTGTTATTTTATTTGCAAACATAGTCAGTCTTGGTTTATAAGATGATTGCTTGCAATGAAGCATATGTACCAATTATATATATGAAATAATTAATACATGAAATATACGGCTATAGATATGAATTTAGCATATTTCCATTTCTTTATAGTCAACACATCAAATACGAGTCGCATATCTGTTTTACTTGTATCTTCTAATTGCAGTTGCATTGCATCTATTTTCCTCCCAAATACAGGTTTCATACAAGAATTCTGCTTCTGCGCTTGTAAAGGAGGTTAGAGGTTTCTGGCCTGATCTTCTTATTACTGTTCTTCGTAATGAGTGGAGAAAGTGCAAAAGAGGTGACTTTTTTAACATGTTCAACTTAATGGATTTCTATGTTCAAGTAGTTTAGTTATGTGCATGAACTAAATAATTTTCTTTCTGTAGCAATGGAGTCGTCATCCCCTCCAAAAGAACCAAAGTGCATACTTTTTCCACATCAGATATTCTTCTCAGAAGGTAAGCTTGTAGCCTTGTAGCTGTTCCAACTTTTATTTTGCTTTTGGCTTGTTATGAAAGGAAGAGTGAGAAGGCCTGTAAATGATGTTTCGTTGTTCCTATAGAAGATATACCTGAGGGATCATCATTTGCTGCTGGAGAAAGAATGCATGAGTTGGTGAAGGTCTGCACTTATTCTGTCTTGTTTTTTTCATAAAAAATGCACTATGGCATAACATGCTAATATACTGGACTTCTATCAATTCTGGTTCTTCATGGATTATACCTTTAGATAATGAAGAGCTTTACGTTGATCCCCTCTCTTAGGTATTTGTACTTCTGCACCAACTTCAAATATTCACTCTAGGCAGAACTTTGCCTGAGCAACCTCTTATTTATCCTCCTGGTGATGTCTCTGCAAATTCTCGTGCCAAGACTTCTGGAGTTGATCTGTCGGGCCCAAAGCCAGGCACTGAAGTCAGCCTTGGTAAGTATTCTGAACTGCAGTTTTCTGTATTCTCTGGTGACTGATTTTATGTATATTGAGGTAAAAGGAAGAAAGCAGAGAATTAGGAGAAGAAGCGGGGGCTGGGGGCTGGGAAGAGGAAGAACAGAAACAAGTCTATTAGAATCTCAATTGCATAATATAGTCTGAGAGCACCACCCAAAATATATTGTCATCCTTAAAGAGTCAATCCCAACTAATAGTAATAACTAACAAAGACCCGACCTGAAAGTCAAATACTTTTAATTCTAGATAGAAATTTTTAATTTTGTATGCTATCGTCAAAACACCAACGTACTGATAAATACCACACTTATGATATGTACCAAAACATACAAATATCTTATATTTCCATGATCCTTATATTCATATCCTATACGGTCATTCTTCTTACTCCATACTCTGTATTCCCTCTCTTTTTTTCTTTTAGAGAAGGGAAGGGGAAATAATTAGATATTTCTATTTTCCTTTTATAATTTTGTGCTTAGCTATTGAAGAGTGATGAGCTATACTGTTAGATTAAGAAACGGTATGTTGAAGAAGAAGAACTGATTTTCATATGTACTTAAAGGGTTAATGGCACTATAAAGCCAATATCGTAAAATGCATTATAAACATGGTATATCGTGGTGATCGCAGATTAAAAGGTTACATAACACCTATAAATTTCGGGTAATATACCTTACTGCTGGCAGCAAAAGAGAGTAAATTGTGCCTAGTTGAAATTTGAAGGAGTTTTAACAGTCTTCTAAATAATAACTTATTATGTAAGTTGTTGTTTATTTATTTAATTTTTTTTCTTATTTATTTTTTCCCTTAAATTTTTATTGTTCTTTATTTGGGTTCACCAACCGCCAACCCCAACTAATTTTGAATAAAGGTGATGATGATGATTTTTTTTTTGCCTTGGTGGTACTTCTCTCTCTCTCTCTCTCTCTTAAAAATTATATATGACTATCTTAGTTTGGGATTAAGATGATGCTGATGTTAGTATGAATAGTTAGTTGTTTTCTTTTAGGTTATATATTATATGTAATTCCTTATCCGGTTAAAAGAAGAAAGCCTCATAATACTATTGTTGGAAATCAACTAATTTTTGGTAAAATTTCTCTTTTTTGCCATGTGCAGTAAACGCCGTGCCTTGTAGAATTGCTTTCGAGAGGGGCAAAGAGCGTCATTTTTGCTTTCTAGCAATCTCTGTAGGAACATCTGGGTGGCTTGTGCTTGCAGAAGAGTTGCCTCTGAAGAAGCCGTATGGAGTTGTTCGGGTTACTGCACCTTTGGCTGGGTGCAATGTATGTATAGTTGTCTGCTACCCTTGCATCTTTATCTTTAAGCTAGTAGTTTGGTTAGCTGACAATTATGGTACAAATTTATATTGTTGGTTTAGATACAGAACCAAACGGTGAATGTAATTTAAAAAAATGGATATTACAATTATTTTCACTTGGATTTGTCAGTATATAATAATTCTACAATCATTTTCTGTCCTCGTTCTTTAGCCCAGGATTGATGATAAACATTCAAAATGGTTACACGTGCGGATCCGACCATCCTCTTTACCTGTTCTGGATCCTGCCAAGTTCAATGCCTATGGGAAATTAAAGACAAAAGCTTTGGTCGATGGAAGATGGACATTGGCGTTCAGGGATGAGGAGTCTTGCAAGTCTGCTTTGTTAATGATTCTTGAAGAGATTAATTTTCTCAGTGACGAGGTTCATACAAGAATTAAACCTTTGCTCAACCTTGAAACTGCAATAGATTTATCAAGCCCGTCTGTATGTGATCCAGAGGATTCCTCTTCGCAAACAACACCTCCCAATTCGTTGTAAGTTCTTTGACTTGATTTACAATAATAGCTTGTATACTCCAGGGGTGGGAAATTATTAAGTCTGTCACCCTTCTGTATATGCTCCGGAAATACATAGCAGATTTGTAGTTGTAGATTAGCAACTGTGGTTTAGTGTCATTCTTTTTCTGTCCTTGCCTTTCCTTTTCCTGATTTGTAAGTTTATCCTGTCTTCTCATTCTTTAGGAGTTCTAACATAGGCCCCATTTTTTTCTTTTCTTTTGTATTACATAATTATGTAGATCTGTAGCAAATGTAAATTTGAGGGAACCCATAAAGAAAGTTTTTTTCTCCTTGCCCAGACAAATATCTGTATTTTTGTAACGTATATTTTTGCTAATTATATGGATAATGGATTAATGAAAGCTTTTTCTATTCTCCTCCATTGTCCTGCGCGGATGTCTTTTTGTTGTACTGTGTGTTAATGCTGATTATTTGAACCTCCCTGTAGATATTCTGTTTTGTAATGCTAAAATCAAAACTTTTACCTCCTATCTGCACAGTTTTCATCATTTGATTACAGCTGGTCCCACTTTGTTTCCTGTACATATTTATATTTTAATTCTGCCACCTTACACCGCGAGTTGATGTGATTCCAAGTATTATGTATGAAGCATTTTGCTTCTTTCTTTGGAAAGTTTGTGTTCTTCCATGCACATCTTACTCTTTTGGCCATTAACAAGGAAAAACTTTTAATATTGAGCTTGAAATGTCTGGGATGAAAATGCAACTTGATAGAATATCTTTGATTATATGGTTTAGATTATCTTAGATGATCTCATCATTTTGGTTTTCATATTTCTTTATATATATATATATATATATATATATATATATATATATATATATATATTGTTGAGATATATAGAGTTCCACATTGGTTGTATGTGCAACTAATGTAAAGTTTATAAGGTCTTGGGTACTCCCACCCTTTGAGCTAGCTTTTGGGGTGGTGTATCCCAAGGTTCTTAACATGGTATCAGAGCCTCGCCGCCCCTCACTTTCACTTGTGGCGTTTCTTAGCACAAGTAGGCTGGGCCTGTTGCATTGTCAACTCTTCAAGCCCAATGGGCTCTCGTGTGAGGGGGCGTGTTGAGATATATAGTCCTACATTGGTTGTATGTGCAACTAATGTAAAGTTTATAAGGTCTTGGGCACTCCCACCCTTTGAGCTAGCTTTTGGGGTGGTGTATCTCAAGGTTCTTAACACACACACACACACACACACACATATATATATATATATATATAATATTGTTATTACCAAATAATATTATTATAATATCTTAACCGTTGATTTTCGTGAATCAACATTGATCATTTATTGCGAATTAATAATTAATAAATAAATTTGATTTGTGAAAATAAAAAGGGTTGTTTAAGTAGGAAATGGAGTCTAAAATTAGTATAAAAGGGGTTATTGCTTTATTTTTTGTTACACATCCTTCATATTGAGTCATTATCAATTTCAAATTATTTAGTCTCTATTCTTTCTTTTCTTTCTTCTCTACATAAATTTCTATAATTTCAACGTGAGTGGTACCATCACATGTGATTTGACTTGTCAGTTGTCACTATTATATTGCTGAGTTTCCTATTAAATTTCACGAAGCCTTTTCTTTCCAACCATCTTGTTGAGTTGTCTTTTTAGCATTGCTCATCTTTTCGACTTCAATAGCATCGCTGAGCTGTCTTTCCAGTCATGTTTTGTGAAGTCTAGATTATATATATATATATAAACATTCATTGTAACAAGTTTAAAGTTTATAAAGCATTAATTTGAGGGAGTGTTAAAATATATGGAGGATATTTCATAATATTATGATTATATCTTTTTAGTACAGAGAAGATTTAATCGTAATATTATTTAGAGTATCTTAATGATTTCTCACAATTAGATTTTATATTTTCGTATATTTTCATTAATTATGAGTCTATATTTAGTATAAATAATGATTATTGCTCTTTTATAACACATCTGATATCTCAAATCATTATCAATTTCAAATTATTCAATCTTTATTTTCTATTTTTTTTACCTAGATTCTGAGAATTTCATTTTTTTTTGTAAATATTATTTCAACTTTAACTCAACAATTTCAATAAATAAAAAAAAGGAAAAAGTGTTTGTCTTTTAAAAGGACACAACTTATATCATTTCACTCGCACAAAGAGGTGAGATTTACACCTTTATATTTTTTGTCCACTCTCTCTCTTTCTTTATCTATCTCTTTCTCTCACTTAAAATGACATAACTTTACATCCTTTAAAATGATATACATTTTTTCCATAAAAAAAAAATACATTTTTAGCATTCCAAAGCCATAACAAATTATTGATTTCAGCGATGAGCTGTCATGCATTGCATATAGTTTTGTGTCTTCTAACTAAAACAATTGTCTTGGCCAGTAATCACATCACATGATTAGCTTTTTTTGTGTATCTGTTACTATATTATGAGTTTGATAATAATATTCTTCCCATCTTCCTATAGTTCTCCTATGCTTAAAGGACATATTAACATTACACTCTTAATTTAGCAATCGGAACTTTATATTCATTATTTCAAAACATAACCTGCATGATGGTCATTCTGCAAGACAGGGCACTGTTAATTTGAGAGATTCTCATGTTCTCTTGAGGAGTAAAATCACTCAGGTGTCTCAATTTAAGCAAAACTTATTTGTTTAAATTTTGTGTATTAAATTTGGGTTTTCGTTTTATCCTTTAACATAACACAACAAACTTTCCTACCCTCACAATATTTTGTGGGCCCACACTTTTTAAAACAAAAAGATAAATAAAAAATTAAGGCACGCAAAACGAATCTCTATAACATTACACAATCACTTTTTCTACAACATAACTCTTATAAAACCCATTAAATTTTTTCTTTCAAGTTTTAACAAGTACATATGGAGATAGATTTTATCTGAATTGGGATGACCTGATTTTCGACCCTGATCCAAGAGAATCCTATTATTTTGAAATAAACTAAAAATTTGACCTCTGATGGATAAATTGTTATATCTTGCATCACATGCAAGATTATTATTATTTTGTGAAAAACTCCGCCTTATATATCCGGTCATGTTCTGCATTTCTTGTAATGTTATAAGTTGGGAAATCACTAGCATCGGTCAAACTAGTTTCGGTTGAATTGCTTTCTGTTGCTTATTCGCAACGTGAGGAGACTCTCCCGGAGGTTGATTAATAAATAACGAAGTTGCATGTGGAAGCAATATATCAAAGGATGGATTATTTTGCTTATTCTTGAATCTGTCTACTTTGCCTATCTTTTTTAATATTGTTAGATTATAATCTCATCCAATGATAAAAATTTGCAAGATAAAATAAACTCTTTTACTCATTTCTCTCTCCTCCCCTGCTCCAAATCTTGTTGCCTTGAGCGGGTTCTCCCTTATTAATCTTCACAATAACATCTTCGGCCATCAGATATGGGTGATGGAGGGGGGGTGGGGAGGGGGTTCTTGATCGTGGAGGATTGGAAGTTGTTTGTGCTAGGAATTTGGATTTCCGACTACGGAAAATCTTCTGGAATGTTTGTTGTAGGAACCATAAGATTTCAAAGATTTCTAGATAGATTGCATCAAGCTCAAGAGAAATATATGTTTTTAGATTACAATTAATATTAAAATGGGAGTGGGGGAGTCAGTATTAGGTGATCAGAAAATTATTTTTTTTTTTAAAAAATAATGGCTTTTTGAGTTTTGAAAATTTGAGATGATGATGAGTCTCCAATTTACTATGCATTAAGGGTTAATATGAGCATGAAATTGAGAGATAAATTTGAGAGATCAAGTAGAGTTGCTTTGAGAGATAAATATGATGATGAGTCTCCAATTTTCAATAATATTCTCATAAGATTTTTTATATTTTGCAGTAAATTTCAGCTCAATAAAGAGATAAATTTGAGAGATCAAGTAGAGTTGCTTTGGATTTCTGAATCATTGAAGATCTTTTCAAATCTTCCTTTGAATACTTTTAAGGAAAGCTTTCCATTAAATAAAAAAAGGAAAGATTTGAAGGATTGAATCAAAGATAAGATAGGAGATTCTAGTGAAGATTCCATTGAATATATGTTGAAAAATTAAAAGATATGATTTCATCCCTATAAAAAGGCATCTCTTGGATACACAAAGACACAATTCGATAGAGGCAACAATATTCAGAGGAGGAGACTCACACTGGAGATCAGGATTCCGGAGAACTTGAAGATTGAAGACCATTGATTTTTCTTCTTCATCTTTTTCTTTTCTTTCTATTTTATGAATTCTTTTTACTATTTTGATTTGTTAAAGCCAGATATGTCTGACTAGTTTTCTTTTTGTAGTTGAGATTACGGACCCAATGTGAATCCTTTTTGGTTTTTAAATTGTTTTTATAATTAATTTAATTTATTTAGTATTATTCCACCTGTGTTAATTTTTCCACATCCTTTATAGAACTGATCGCTCTATTATAGGATTTTGAAGGTTAGAGCTCACAATAGGAATATTGGAGTTTTAATTCTGACAAGGGTAGAATAACAATCTGTGTATGATCTAGATATAGACTTACATAGATTGCAGAATGTTAAATTCATTTGCTTAAGGAATTACTAGGACACTAGAATTCTAATTGGGTAAAAAGATTGAATACACTAAGACATTAGGGTTCAACTATTTAATAGGAAAATAATGAATTGTCTGAGCTAATAAATTAATTAGATATAAAATTCAATTTAGGAATATAAAGGAGGATCGAAGGGAAATAATGAATTGTCTTCTTTCTTTCTTGAGTAAATACCATTTTTAGTCCCTGACAATCTTCACGAGGCCCATTTTGGTCCCCAACAATAAAAAAGGCTCCTTTTGGTCCTTAATTTTAGAAAAATAGTGCCACGTTTGTCCTTCTGTTAGTTGGCATCCAACGACCCAACTAACGGAGCGCAGGTGGACCGTTAGTTAGCTGAGTTACTAACGTCACGTCCAACGGGGAAGTAATACGATGACGTTTACAACATGACTTATGTCTTGTTGGACTTTTGGACAGGTGACCCTAGCATCGAAAGGGTTAGTGACCCAATATGGTCCCTGTCAATTTCAGAACCCTAAATCAGCCTAAATCAATCATGAACAAAAAAATTCCCCAGAAGCTCCCCACGTTGAAGACTGAAAATTGAGGAGAGTAGAAGTTATTTACTGGATTTGCTGGGCATAGGAGAATATGAGTCTTTCATCTGGCATGAGGGGCTCAAGTGGGAGTACGTCAATAGGGTGGAGAACAACCTCACGGATTAGCGGTCGAAGGTGCAAATATGGGAGGCAAACTATCGTCTATACCTCCAAAACAGAGAGAAACCCAAATAGGGCATTCTTTGGGTGCCCTAATTTCAAGGTATACATTTGTAATTTGAAGTTAATTAAATTATAATATTTGCTTACCGTGGTTTGCAATTTTGGCAGGATAAGAAGCCGTTTTGTGATTTTTTCGGATGGGTAGATGACGTATGTAATGAAAGGCTGGAGCTTGAAGATGGAAGAATACACAAGGTGGAGTTGGATGTTGCTGAAATGGATTTCAAGTTGAAGTACGTGGACATGATGATGAATGAGCAATTGCAAGTTAAGCTGAAAGACCAAGGTGGGAAGATTATTGAGCAAGAAGTGAAGATTAATAACCAGTAAAGAAAGCTGAATGAGCTGTACCTGAAGATGGTTTCAGAGTTAGATAGGATGGACAATGAAATTAGGCATGTTGGTAGGTCAGCTAGGGTCATAGTTGGTGCTTGTGTAGGTGTGATGATGATTTGTATTTTTGTTGCAACTGTGGTAACAATCAAATATAGTGTACCAAATGTATTTTTTCTTCAATGATTTGTATTTTTGTTGCAATTGTGGTAACAATCAAATATAGTGTACCAAATGTATTTGTTGGAAAATGTGTTTTTGTGTAAACTGATTTCTTTGCTCAAGCCTACACTATATGTCAATGGCAATGGAACAAGGTCATGGATTATTCCATGCCATCTGTTTGCATCATATGTTTTATTCCTGTTATGAATCCACTGCCATGATGGATTATAACCATTTTATCTGCATAATCAGGGTGGAATGAATGTATGTGCTGGAATAATGGTCCACAAACCACATACCACACCTTTTTATATTAAGTAAATCAATCTGCATAATCAGGGTGGAATGAATGTATGTGCTGGAATAATGGTCCACAAACCACATACCACACCTTTTTATATTAAGTAAATCAATCTGCATATCAAACGTTGGAAGTTGGATGCAGTCATATTTGTTTAAAAATGGGATTTTGTGGACTATTTTTGGTCCCTCACAAATTACACGAAACCCCTATTGGTCCCTGACAATATTTATCAAGGCCCTAATTGGTCCCTGACACTAAAAAAATGGGCATGAGAAGTTTAGTAACAAGACATATTGCAAGTAACAAGACATATTGCAGCAATCGAATGGCCCTATTGCAGCAAAATGTATCCAGAGATGTATCACAAACATTTCAAACCACCAACCACCAACCACAAACATTTCAAACCACCATTGTAACTCATGACATCATTGTATCACAAACCAGCTTCCACAAATGTATAAAGAGACATATTGCAGCAAAAAATCAAGTGACCAAGGTTGATAAATCATTTGATAAACCACCAACCACAAGTCTTGGAAATATTACAGACATATTGACGTCAAAGAAAGGGAAAAAATTGACAAAGGGAAAGAAAACAATTGACAAAGGTTGATAAATCAGGATTAATGTAGCCATTTACAATTCTAAACCCATCCATCAAACAGTTTCCACATGACTAAATCATAATTATAGGTACATAACAAAAGGAGGGCCTGCCAATTGTAATATAAACCACCATGTAATTCACCTAAAGGCCTTAAATACAAAAAATGTGGGGGTACAATTCGTAATGGCCAACAATACAAAAAAATGGCCAAAGATACCAGTGCTGCCTATACAAAAAACACTGAACCTATAACTGATCATCTTCTTTCAAGCTGGCCTCGGTGGCCTAAACCCAGGTGTCATGAAGGCCATTAGCCTGCTCCTTGTGCCACTGCTTGTTGCATTCAGAGTTTCACTGGACAAAATTTCTGGTGGTGGTGGGGCAGTAGGTGGCGGGCTGTTGCCTCTGATTGATTCTTCAGCTGTTGGGAAGGTCTTGATAGTACTGAAGGTCCTCCTTGACTCAGAGGGAGCTCATCTTCAGGTCTTGATGGTATGTTGACAGTAACTGGATTTGAAGGTAGTGCTGCTCTCTTCCCTTTCTTGCTTGCGGCTGGTCCCTTACAAGTCTTTGCATAGTGACCAGCCTGTCCACATTTAGGACATTTAGCAGCATATGTCCTTTTCACTCTTTTGGTATTGGTCCCATGTTCCTCACTTGGATCATTTTTCCTATGTTTCTTGGGACGACCAATTGGCCTTTTTAATGGTGGAGGAATTGGTTTAGGCTCATTTGATGTAGGCCAATACTGATCAAAATTGACAGGGTTCAAGGTGTGTGCATAAGTGGCATGCAAAGCATCTACTGTCAGCCATTGATGCACATACAACTCTGCTGGTTCATTCTTGTGACATATTGCAGCAATTGCATGCTCACATGGCAATCCAGTCAGCTGCCACATATTACATGCACAGGTCTTATAGGTTAAATTTACTCCAACCCTTTCACCCTTTCCACTTACTTCGTATATGTCTTGATTCAAATTCCCTGTCCATGTAGGGGTCCAGGAATTGCTTAGGACCTTCAGTTGATCAAGTTTCTTCTGTTGTGCAGGGGCAATTTTACCCTTAACTGTTCCAAGAATTCTTTGATGTGCTGCCATCCTCCTCATGATGTAGCACCTAAGTTCTTCACATAGACTGATTATGGGCTTGGACCTATATCCTACAATTTTTGCATTCCAAACCTATGCCATGTTATTTTTTATGTTGTCACTCTTGGGCCAGTGACTAAAATAGGCTTTGACCCAGGAAGAGGGTCAATCTTGTGTAGATATGCCCAAGCATCTTCATTTAAATCTTTCAATTTCTGCATACTTCTTTAGAACTGAGGTACAGTGGTGCATCTTGCACATTCCCAAACTATTCCCTAATGCCCTTGTCCTTCCATTGCTTAATGAAATTCTTTCAGACATGCTGCACACAAAACTTGTGATGTGCACCAAGCATCACCTCCTGCAAAGCTGGTATCAAACCCAACATCCATATATGAAGCATCAAAGTCATCTTTCAAAAAAATCATTAAACATGGTTATATAGTACCCATATAAAAACAAAAGATCTTTTAAATAAACATACCTTTTGCTGATCAGAAATGAAGTTCCAACCATGGACTACATGACTGCCAATGTCCTCTTGTAGCAAGTTCAGAAACCACTTCCAGTTTTCTTTGGTCTCACTGTCCACCACTGCATAAGCAATAACATAAAAGCTCTTGTTTTCATCTTCTCCCACTGCACTCAAGAGCTGTCTCCCATAGTATCCTTTTAAGAAACAACCATCCAGGTCAATCAATGGCCTACAACCAGCTTTGAACCCTTTCTTACAGGCATCAAGACATATATAAAGTTTAGAAAAAATAGGTGGGCTTTCAGGTACAGGCTGTGGAATTACCTGCATCTGGCAAGTGGAGCCAGGATTGCTTATCAAAAGCTCAGCTAGGTAGTCCCTTAACTTGGCATACTGTTCCTTCTCACATCTTTCTATTCTGCTCTTGGCTTTACGCAGTTCCTTGGTCACTTTCTTGAGATGTACATGGACCTTGTACTCCTCTTTTAAATGCTCATAAGCTTCAGCCCTTTGTCATGTTGGGCCGTGTGACCAGCCTTTTCTCCAACTTTTTTGGAACTCAATCCCTGCTGGCCCTTTTATTTTTGAAAATTCTGCAGCACGAATGTGAATCATTGAATGTCTTCACTTGGAAAGTATTGAATTTGTTGTTCCAGGCACAATATATCATCCACTCACAGTCTTCATTTGAGCATTTGGCCCTTGCTCTTACCTGTCATTTTTAACCCACTTAAATTGTCTCCCAAGACTTATATTGTAGTCTTTCACACCATTTTTAAAGTGCTCTAAACTGTCAAACTCTATTCCAAGCTCAAGTTGTACATAACCAAAAGTATTATCTGCATTAAACTTCGGAAACACAACCCTTTCAACCTCTTCATCCCACTTGAAGGAGGAGTCTTCAGCTCTTCAGAATTATAACCATACCCCTGCTCTTCAAATGACATATTCTGCTCATCCTATTCCAAGTTTTCTTCCCTGTCATGCTAGTTAACTGGCTTTTTTTCTTGTTTTCTTTCACCCTTTTTTTCAATGAAATAAGTGGCTCATCCACTTCATCCTGTTCATCCTCTGTTTTGTCCTCATAACCCGGTGGAGGAGGCTTATATGACTCATCTTCTACACCGTCATATGAATCACTTGACAGTCCATTGCCCTCTCCCTCTTCATATTCATTAGCAGAAGTCATATGGAAGTCACTTGAACTGCCAACTGAATCACCTAACACCCCCTCCTCATCAGCACTTTGAGGTACAGACCCATCACTCCCTTCTACAGGTCCGGCCAAAATGTCAGGAACTGCAATGCAATCTTAGAAATAAATTTCTATTTTGTTCCCATTACCTAAGGCAGCCTTAATCATTTGCAAAATGTCTGAGTCCTTTTCAAGAAGACATAACCCAACCTCTAAATCACTCTCAGTAGGCTTAAGCCACCACATCTGTCTACATTTTTGGTAACCATACCCCTTGAACAGAGTTTCAAGGTCACGAAGGTTGACATAGTCTGCATCCATTTCAGGTAAATCATCCACTCTCCCATTTGCATAAATAAGCTTCCCTTCATTATTCCTAACCAACACACCCCCATGATGATATCTTATGACTATATATTCATCCATCTGCATAGAAAACAGAACTCAAACATTTTTTACACTACCATAATATTATTTTACAGTATCATATAACCAATCATGTATTATAATATTACAATAATACTGTAACAACCAGGGATTTTTTAAATGGCTCGATTGCTAAAAACTTGGGTCCACTAATCACTACACATAGCAATTTAAATAACGAAAAGGGGACCACATGCAACAAATTCCAAATATAAAACACCAAAGGGTAGGGGGACCACATTAAACAAAAAACAATGACGATAAGGGTAGGGGGACCACAGATAATAAAGAAATCACTTGTTCCACGTACCTTGTTCGAATGTGACCACACTCACAACCGTTTTAATGATGTTGACCAAATAACCACACTACTTCTAAATCGTTGCAACTGCAGACGAGACGTGCACCAACAAATCACCGTTCCTCACAACCTTCACCGGAAATGTAGCTCACGAGCAAAGGAAAAGGTGGGTATGGAGAAGTAACTTGTTGTCTGAATGTGTCAACTGAGTTAATACCAAGGTTGAACAAGTCTCCTGTAACGAAACGACGTCGTCCGCTTCAAATTACAGCTGCTGACCTTCGATTATACACAACGACGTCGTTTGTTCATCCATAAAGCTAAAGTAAAGAAAGCAGGGACGTTGTTGTAGAACTGCTCTCGCAGCAACCATGAGCTCCACCACCATCAACCTTGCCTCAGCCGCCGGAATAATTCAGAAAGTCACTGGGTTCAATGATCTTTCTATTGAACCCTATCCCCTTCCTTTGATTCGTTGGATCTCTCTCAACGAACCCTCAAATTCCCTCTAAGTGTTTCCCCACTTTCTCTCTCTAAAAGAGAGGCTGATCAGCCTCAAAGAGAGACTCTCCAACCTGTTTGATGTGTGTAGGCTTCCTCTTTTTATAGACTTTGATGAGTTGGGCTCCAATTAGCTCTTCAAATCCATTACAAAGCATGTTCAAATCTGGTCTGTTTTGCTGCAGCTATGGTTGAAGATATAGCTCTGTTTTGCTGCAGCACTGAAGATTCTTTCCTTATTTGCTGCAGCTATGATTGAAGATACAACTCTGCTTTGCTGCAGCTACAACTTGAAGTTTCTTTCCTTATTTGCTGCAGTTATGATTGAAGATACAACTCTGTTTTGCTGCAGCGCTGATTGGAGATTCTTTCCTTATTTGCTGCAGCTAGAGGTGTTAACGGGCGGGCCGAGCCGAGCTTTGATCTTAACGGGCCAAGCCTGTATTTAAACGTGTCCGACTGGCCTTAGCATGTTACCTGTTACGAATATAGTATTGGTCTGTGGCCTGGTTTATTTACAAAAAACAAAAGCCTGTGTGAATCCTGTCTTAGCCTGTTAGCATGTTAAAGAATAAAAATAAGAGAACAGAATTTCACAAAAAATCAATTTCCGGATAGAAACCTTAGCTTCCAATTTGCAGCAATAATTTACAAAGTCTACAATAAATAAAAAAAATTAAAGTGAGAGAAGGTAGATAACAGGTTATATTATCTTAGCCCATTATAAAAAAAGTGCCAACAAAAATAAAAATAAAATAAATAAAATAAAAAATAAATTGACACAAACGAGCAGTGCACAGTGGAACAAATGAGTTTTTGTGGGTTTTTTTGTGTGAAGGAGGATGAAGGATAATATAGAACAACACTAGTAATTCCATAAATACATAAATTCAATATATATCAAGGGATAGGTTATTGTGCCTACTCCTATTTTACCTACTTTTGCCTACCCCTTTCGTTACCGTTCGATTACCATCTCATCCAACGATCCATATTTGTGATATAAAATAAACCTTTTTTTTCCCTTTCTTTCTTCTCACTTCCTCTCATACCCTTTCTCTCCTCCCCTTTCTCTCTTCCTTTATCGTTAATCATCTCTGCAGGTGAACGGCGCAGAAGCATTTGAAATCAATTACCACAACATTTGAAATCATCGTCAATATACATTAGTCTCTGTTTTTATTATTGTAATATAAATTTTCTCCTTCTGAATCAGTTTCTATCAAATTACCAGTGTCAATGGATTGAAAAATCACAACAAGTTTTTAGATCTGAAGAACAACATAAATTTTATAAATTAATAAGATTGAATCGATGACTAACAAAGAAGTTTTAATGTGATTCAAAAGATCTGTGCAGAGTTGGAAAAGATTCAAAATAAATAAAAAAATTAAAGAATAAAAAAAATTGATATTGAAAAAATCTGGAAAGAGGGTTAATTGGTGCCATTCCAGCAATTATGTTGATACGGATAGCCAATTAATTATTAGAAATTAAGAGTATCTATCATGTGGAAGAACAGATCGACATATTGAAGCAGAGACAAGGAGGATTCTGTGAACAGATCGACCTTGTGGCACCACCGCTTTGAATCACATCAAAACTTCTTTGTTAGTCATCGATTCAATCATATTAATTTATAAGGATTAAAAATATCATTAGAATCGAACAGTTTGTCAGGAGATTGAGGTCCACGACGGCAGAAGGGAAAAAAATTAGGTATATGGCAGAGGAAGAGAGAAAGGGGAGGAGAGAGAAAATGTATGGAAGAAAGTGAGAAGAAAAAAAGGAAAAAAAAAGGTTTATTTTATATCACAAATATGGATCGTTGGATGAGATGGTAATCGAACGGTAACGAAAGGGGTAGGCAAAAGTAGGTAAAATAGGAGTAGGCACAATAACCTATCCCATATATCAAATAACATAATATAGAATAAAATTATTCAAAAAGTCTGTTAAACCAATAAAATGGGGTGAAATAAATTGATGAGAGAGACTTATTACAAGTAGTATAAAAAGTATAAATAAATATTTATATACTAGGCTAGCCTGGGAGGCTCTAAGGCCGAGCTTCTGAATTAGAGCCCGAGACCTTTTTATTAAACGAGCTTTTATATACGTCTAAGCCTGGTTCCAACACGAGCTTTTATTAAACGAGCTCAGACCTTTACGAGTCGAGCCAAAGGCCCCTAGCTCGTTTACCTCCCCTAGCTGCAGCTATGATTGAAGATACAGCTCTCTTTTGCTGCAGCGCTGATTGGAGATTCTTTCCTTATTTGCTACAGCGCTGATCAGGGACAACACATAATGCTGCTGCATATCTTCTCCAAATCTTTCCAAATATACTTCAGATTTGCTTTGGATTTGTGCGCGCTGATTTGTGGGATATTTGATTAGGATTCTTGAAGATCATTGAGTGATTATTCAGATCAAAATATCCATTTTCGTGCTTAGAAGCTTCCCTCCATTAATTTGGGCTTGGGTCCATAGCTTGCTGGTGATGATGTCAACCAGACGTGCTGCTGACCTCATCTTCGATGCTACAGCACTGCTTTCCGATGCTACAACACTGCTTTCCGATGCTACAGCACTGACCTGCAATAAAATAGAAAATGAAATAAATGGTTCTTGCACTCAAATTATCTTCAAATATCAACACTTAGCATATTTCTCATTCAAATCATGAAAATATAAAATTCATGCAATAATCATGTAAAATCAAGAGAATTATGCACAAGTATGGCACTAAATAATCACATATAAGCCTAAAAATAATTCTATTTTATAGAGTTATCAGTGAGTATTGTAACAGCCCGTTATGTACCGGTAATGTTATCATTGCATATGGTATTAAGCGCAGTTACAATCACAATAATTGAGTTAATTAAATTACGGGTAAACTTTTTCTTTTATTAAATTCGTATTATTTACAATTAACTATTTCTGTAATCAATTAAAATAACATCGTAATTATAATTGCAAAAATCGCAAAAGCATAATACTTATCCATTATAACCCCTCCAAGCAATACCATCAACTCGAGGTTATAAAATCATTTTTTTTAAATTTGCAGTATGGTAATCGATTACCATCCTTGAGGTATTTAGAAGTTAGTAGCTATAATTTGGCTCCCCTGTTTTAGGGTAATCGATTACCATATCGTAGGTAATCGATTACTGAACTAGGTAATCAATTACCATCATAAAAGTAATCGATTACTTTCATTCACAGTGGCTCAATTTTGCATCCCCCGTTTCAGGTAATCGATTACCACACTGAAGGTAATCGATTACCACACTGAAGGTAATCGATTACCCTACTGTGAAATCATATTTTGACAACTTTTCAATTACAAAATGGACCAAGTGTTCAATTCCTAACACCTTAATACTCAAATTACAACTTGTACAAATACTAATGTATGCCCTAGGCCCTTCCATCATGCATAAACCTTGTCTAATGTATCAATTACAATATTCATCCTTTCTTTGCCATTTACACATCATATGGCCAATTTACAGCAAACATTCCCAAAAGCCTCAAAACATAATATGTGGCCATGGACAAGTCTCACGCACACCAAAATAGCATTATACACAAGAGGCATAAATATACATCAACTACATAGACTTAGAATCTAGCCATGAACACTCCAAAGGCATGGCAATATCAACATGCAATATGTTCATAACCTAAGTCCAAAATGCTAGATACAATGATATGTACATCAAATACAACTCTCCAAAATGCTGTGCTCTCCATGTGCACACCCTGATCAAATCCTCCTCTAAGCAGGCCTCTTGTCCGAAGATCCTCCATGCTCACTATAACCTGAAATGATGTCTTCAAACGCGGGGTGAAATATACAAATGTATCTCAGTAAACCAAGGGTACTGGAGGATCACTCCACCCAATGGCTCACTCAATGTGCATACAATGATCATCATATAAAATGCATAACATACAAATATCACATAACACTGGGCTCACATCCAAGAACATCCACACAAGGATTCCGATCGACGACCCCATCATATAACTCCCGGGAAGCTTCCTGGTGTCTCTCCCATGGTTGAGACGACTCCATGGAAAAATCCAACTGGAACTCCAATGAGACCTATCCCGTGGAAGTCCCACGTTTGGATCATCCTGGTACTGCTTCCAGAGACGGCTCCACGACAAAACCTGACCGGAATCCCCCATAGGGATATCACCAGCGGAAGTCCAAACCACACACATCTACTGGCCAGAGATCACATATATTGTTAGTATTTGGGTGTCCTAGAGACAATCTTATGATTAAATAAAGGCAGAGATGTAGACCGTTTTAATATTGTCGCAAATAAATAAAAGCACTTTTTATCTTGTTTCATAATTATGTCTCGATATTAATATTAATATATTATGAATAACTTGATAAACCCCGTGGAATAAAATAGGTATCTCTTGAGTATCTGTGATGAGATCACAATCATGAGGATTCAAGAATACCAGATGTTTATTCCTAATTTTATGTTCCTAGTCTAGAGATACTGAGAATGGGGTCAGTAATCTCGGGTAAGACTAGCACGACTTATCTATTTGTATATGGATACAAGGTATAGACCTCATGTGCTACAGATATGGAGATGTCTTAGCTAAAGTCTTGGGTGGACCTATAAGGGTATAGCTCGCACTGAACGGACCCACAAAGAGACTCTATGAGAAACTCTCACAGAGAGTATCATTAGAGTAGTCTCTTTATATTTGGGTATGTCTTTCCTAAGACCAGAAGTTATTACCTAGACTGTGTTCTAGAAGGCATGCTTTGATTGTACACCTCGTCTGCCTGAAACATGGAGACTCATAGGTATACTGTTGGGCTTGTCCTGAAAGAACACAGGGCTAGGGTGATAAGCTGAAGGAATTCGTCAAATCTTTGTGAGAGATTAGGTTATCTGTAAACCGGAGAAATCGGGATGACATTTACAGGGACTTGGGAATCTATGCATAGTAAAAGAGATCATGAGATGATCTGCCTTTAGAGTCTGTAAATTGAAGATTCCCTATTTCGAATAAAGCTTACCCTAAACCGCAGGGGTTGATACGCTTCCTTACCCTAGGTTTTATGGGAAGGTAACCGAGACGAAAGGAAATATATACGGCAACCAAATATGTTTAATAGGATGATCAAATCATTAATCTAACTAGTTCTGGGGCAACAAAGCATTGCTAGTGCTCTGTGTTGTCATTAGATGGGTTGTGGGTTTATTGGGCCCAAGCCCATTTATGTCAGTGGCTAAGTTGGACCTAATGGGTCACACACAAACACCTAATTGTCTAGATGCTCTAGCATTAAAGGTATTGGGCCTAATAATAGTTATTAGCCCAAGAAGTTGTTTGGAACTCCACCTAAAAAGGTGGAGGGCGCATAGTTCATTGTAATGGGCTTGGATAGTCCAAGACATTACTAATTAATTTAATTAGTTAAATTAATTATCAAACATTTAAATTTTGAATTTTGGAATTCGAAATTTGAATTTTGAAATTTTGAATTTTGAATTTGAATTTCAAAATTCGAATTTTGAATTTGAAATTTGAAATTTGAATTTTGAAATTTGGATTTTGAGTTCGAATTTTGAAATTTGAAAATTTGAATTTTGAATTTGAATGTTTGAACATTTGAATTTGAATATTTGAATGTTTGAATTCAAATATTTGAATTTGAATTGCCTATGAAAGGTTGTTTCATAACAAAAGGATAAGATGAGATCTTGTTGGAACAAATCACTAGTATCATGAGAGAATCTTTTGGACAAGATCCAAGGCCATATATGGCGCTGACTTGGGTTGTTGGTGAGCAAGATTTGCTCATCAAAATCAGCTCCAGAAGATTCAGTCAGTTGGGAGAAAATCTGAGTGAGTTGATTCAAATTTGAATGCAACTACTCAGATGTATCCGGTCACCTTTTTGGGCTATATGGGGCGCACCATATAGCTGATCTTATGAAGATTTCTGATCAGAATTTTGAATAGGTTTTTGAACCAATTCTCAAGAGAATATTCTAGGAGACTGTTAGCAATTTTTGAAATAAAACAGCTCCACTTCTCTCTCTCCAATCTGGCGCCTAATGATCAGATTTTTAGGAGAAAAATTTGATTGGTATTTTATTTTAAATACTCTCCTCTTATGCACCTATGTGGCAGTTGTTCCTCCAAGGGTTTTTCTGAAAACCTAGACTATTCTCTCCTCTCTCCTGCGCCACTTGTGAAGCTTTCACATTGAGAGCTTCACTTTTTCAAACACTTTCACCTAGCCTCCATCTTCACACATAGAGCGCCTAGCAAGCCTCTTTGTGGTGATCATACGGTGGCTTCACAAGAAGGAGTTCTTGCACCTAGACGAGTGGGTGGTGTGGATCAACGTTAGAGGGTCTGAACCCTTCAGACCGGCCTTGATCATCTGGTGATTTCACGAACAAGGTAACATCATGCTTTCCTAAAGCATGATCTTGATATGCATGTATATTCCGCAAAGAAAAATTTTGTTTTTCCCTCTTGCATGCATCGGCCTTCAAGGCCATTTCAAACTTTCAAGTGGTATCAGAGCCCGATTGCTTTACCATCGACGAGTGATGGTACCTTGTTTGTAATCATATTTTTCACCTTTAAAATCTCTTTAAAGGTTAAAGATTCAATTTTTTATGAATGGATTCTAATTTACAATACTTTAAACGGTTAAAGTTTTTGTTTTTATGAACATGTTATTTCGAATGCCATGTTCATGCACCCATTCATATTCATGGTTGTCTTTTTCTTTATAAAAGTTTTAAAAGGAAGCACCTTTTTGAAGGGTGGAGTTCGACCATGAAAGGTGTTTTGAACACCTTGATTGTTTTCTTATTTTTTTCTCCATGAATTGTTTCATGAGCATGCAATAAAATGTTTTCGAAAATTAATCTCATATACATGATTTAATTTTGTGTTCTTTGAGAAAGAGTCAACAAAATTAGAATTATATTAATTGTTATATAATTCGGCCAATTGAAAAATTAAGAAAAGTTTTAAATTTTAAATTTGTTTTGATAATTAATTGTTAAATATCAAGACATACGTGAAAAATATATATTATGTGATAATATTTTGTACTTGTGAGTTGTCTAACATTTCAGGTGCAAAAGAGGAAGGGGATGATTATGGTGCCCAGAATTTGAAATTTGAAATTTAAATTAATGTGTAATTTTGGGCTCTTTTAAAAGAGATGTAATTTGAATTTCAAATTTTGTAATTTAAATTTTGTATTTTAAATTTTGTCCCTCCAAGATGTTTTGGAGTTTCTTTAATTGTAATTAGAGAAATTAGGCTAGTGGCGTATAGACGACAAGAAGCCGAGGCTTGAGAAGCAAGATGGACAAAAGAGCGAGCACCATGACTATCTCAAAATAAAACTGTTTTATTTGCATGTATGTTATTATATGACTAGTATGCATGAGATAGAGTATCGCGATATGTATGCTTTATGACTTATGACGTCTAGTATGCATGAGTGAGACTAAATCACGTTTGTATGATTATTATGCAAGTCCAATTGCGACTAGTTTAAACCGTTAGATGTATGACATAGGTAACGACTAGCATGATAATATATTAATGCGTTTGATGAGACTTAATAAACCCTTAATAAAATGAACCCTTAAAAGGAATAAAATTATTAAGCGCATGATTACCTCCCACCACCAATATTACTCAAACCTCCTCTAAATAGTGGTGCTCTACAACCCAGTTGGGACCCACTGTTTCGTTGAGTAAGAGTAGTGTTAGAAGTGTAAGACACTTGGGGTGCTGGTTAGTGCTTAACTGAGACATAAGCTGCAGGCCCAGCCGGGCTTATGTGCTTAGGGTAATAGTGCTAGGTTAGTTGCATGAGATACCTAATGTTAAGAAAGGGTATGAGATACCATTGATAAAGATCAATCCATTATTTAAATTAATCTTGCGGTCTCAGACGGGGGTTAAAATAAATAATTGCATTCTTAATCCCACTAAGGTAAATTCTAAAAGAAGAATAACCCTGAGTCAAAAGGAAAGGTCATTGACTT
>NW_026898627.1:0-56575 GCF_033153095.1 Gastrolobium bilobum
TAGGTGTGATCTTCCTATCATGCCATAGCTTTGTCTTTTCCTTATACAAACTGGCACTTTCATAAGCAGACAAACGAAACTCATCCAATTCATCCAGTTGTAATAATCTTTTCTGTCCCGCTGCTTTGGAATCAAAATTCAGATATCTCACAGCCCACAAAGCCTTGTGCTCCAATCCAACTGGCAAATGGCATGCTTTTCCAAACAGCAACTGAAATGGAGACATCCCAATAGGAGTTTTGAAAGCGGTCCTATATGCCCATAAGGTGTCATCAAGTTTCTTGGACCACTGGGTCCTAGCATTCCCAACAGTCTTCTCCAATATTCTCTTCAATTCCCTGTTGGAAATCTCAACCTGACCACAAGTCTGTGGGTGATATGGAGTGCTTATTTTGTGCCTCACTCCATACTTAGCCAAGGCATACTCCACCATCCTATTATCAAAATGAGTGCCCCCATCACTAATGATAGCTCTAGGGACTCCAAATCTTGAAAATATATTCTTTCTCAGAAAAGCAATCACCACCCTGGAATCATTGGTTGGTGTAGCTATGGCCTCAACCCATTTGGAAACATAATCAACTGCCACCAATATGTACTTGTTAGAGTAAGAAGAAGGGAAAGGTCCCATAAAATCCATACCCCAAACATCAAAGATTTCCACTTCCTGGATATTGTTCAACGGCATTTCATGTCGCCTAGAAATATTCCCAGTTCTCTGACAGTTATCACATGCCTCCACAAACTTCTTTGCATCCTTGTATAAAGTGGGCCAGTAGAAGCCACTCATCAATACTTTTGCTGCAGTTCTCTCACCTGCAAAATGTCCACCATATGCAGAACCATGACAATGCCACAACACATCCTTCTGTTCTTCCTCTGGAATACACCGTCGGATCACACTATCTGAACATCTATAGAAAAGATATGGCTCATCCCAAATATACCTCTTAACATCATGCAGAAATTTCTTCCTCTGTTGCCATGTTAAATCCTTAGGCATCAATCCAGCAGCTTTATAGTTGGCAAAATCAGCAAACCATGGTGGGGTACTGATAGATAAGACTTTATCCCCAACCACCTCTGTTACAGCACATATTGCCAAAACATGTTCATCAGGAAACTCTTCTCTGATCACTATTTCCGGTCCTTCTTGAAGTTCTTTTTCTGTAATCCTGGATAAGTGATCAGCCACCAAGTTTTCAACTCCCTTTTTGTCCTTGATCTCTACCTCAAACTCTTGCAACAGTAACATCCAGCGGAGCAACCTGGGTTTAGCATCCTGCTTGCTTAACAAATACTTTAAAGCTGCATGGTCAGTGTAAACAATAACTTTTGATCCTAACAGGTATGGCCTGAATTTGTCAAATGCATACACAATAGCCAGTAATTCTTTTTCTGTAGTAGCATAATTCTTTTGTGCATCATTTAAGATCTTACTGGCATAGTAAATGACATGCAACAATTTATTCACTCTTTGGCCCAATACCACTCCTACAGCATAGTCACTGGCATCACACATTAATTCAAATGGTAATGAAAAATCAGGTGCCATCATGATAGGTGCAGTGGTCAACTTTTCTTTTAAATCATGAAATGCATGCAGACATTCATCATCAAACAAGAATTCTTGGTCCTTGACCAATAACTTGCATAAGGGCTTGGCAATTTTTGAAAAATCTTTTATGAACCGCCTATAAAATCCTGCATGACCAAGAAAACTCCTCACACCCTTAACATTTACAGGTGGAGGAAGTTTCTCTATCACAGAAATTTTTGCCCTATCCACTTCAATTCCATTCCTAGACACCTTGTGTCCAAGAACTATACCTTCCGTCACCATAAAGTGACACTTCTCCCAGTTCAAAACCAAGTTATAGTCTTGACATCTTTTCAAAACAGAATCTAAATTCCCTAGACATATGTCAAAATCAGACCCAAATACAGAAAAATCATCCATAAAAATTTCTATGCATTCTTCTATCATATCAGAAAAAATGGAAAGCATGCACCTTTGAAAGGTGGCAGGAGCATTGCATAAGCCGAAAGGCATCCTCCGGTATGCGAAAATTCCATATGGACATGTAAAAGCAGTCTTCTCCTAATCCTCTGGTGCCACAGCTATCTGATTGTACCCTGAATAACCATCCAAGAAGCAATAGAAAGCATGTCCTGCCAACCTCTCTAGCATCTGATCCAAGAAAGGAAGTGGAAAATGATCCTTCCTGGTTGCCTTATTCAGCCTCCGGTAATCAATGCACATTCTCCAGCCAGTGATTGTCCTTGTGGGAATCAACTCATTGTTCTCATTTTTCACCACAGTCATCCCCCTTTCTTGGGCACGGTCTGCACAGGACTCACCCAAGCACTGTCTGAAATGGGGTAAATCATCCCAGCATCAAGCAACTTCACCACCTCCTTCCTCACTACTTCCTTCATAGTGGGGTTGAGTCTCCTCTGTGGTTGCCTTACTGGTTTGACCTCTTCTTCCATCAATATTTTGTGGGTGCAAAAGGAAGGATTAATACCCTTAAGACCTGAAAACTGCCATCCAATAGCCATTTTATTCTTCTTGAGTACCTTAATCAACTTCCCTTCTTCCTCATCAGACAACATTGCATTAATGATTGCTGGATATGTTTGATCATCCCCAAGGAACACATACTTCAAATGTGAAGGTAATTCTTTAAGTTCTACCTTAGGTGCTCCTTTTGGAATGTCATCAATCTTCTTCTCAAGCTCTTCCACTTCTGGCTCTTCTTGATAATCTTCTGTACCTGTCTCTTCTTCTGATCTTTGTTCCTCAACTGGGAATTCTTCTTTTTTATTCACTTCTTCCACAACCTCCTGTATCACATCCAATCTAAAACAATCCTCCACATCAACAGGATGCTTGATGGTTTCAAATACATCAATTGTGACTGTTTCCTCATCCACCCTTAGCAACAATTTTCCTTGTTCAACATCTATCAAAGATCTTGCAGTTGCTAAAAAGGGTCTTCCTAACAATAGAGGACTTTCTGTATCCTCTTCCTCCATGTCAAGAATCACAAAATCCACTGGAAAAATAAACTTGTCTACCTTGACCAAGACATCTTCAACCACACCTTCAGGCCTCTTGATAGATCTATCTGCAAGATGCAGAATAAGATTGGTCTCCTTCAAAGTGTTGATTCCCAAAGCTCTACATACTGTCAATGGCATCAAGTTTATATTGGCTCCCAAATCACACAATGCCTTTCCCACCTCCACATCTCCTATAGCAATAGAGATACTGAAGCTTCCAGGATCTTTCATTTTTGTTGGAAGCTTCTTCTGGATTAGGGCACTACACTCTGCTGTTAGGGTCACTGTAACATCCCGTCTAACTAGAACCTTATTTAGAGTACGATTAGGAAGGTGTAGGACATTTATTTCAAAATGATGCTCTTGTATAGGCTAGGATGGAATTAAATTAGATTATGGAACCAATTCATGTTGCAATGGAAAATAAATATTTAATTTTAAAAATGAGACATTTTGTAACATCCCACTAAATTAGGAAAATATGTGTATATACATATATTGCCATGAGGAATATGGATACATGTGGAATTTGACTTATGTGTTGATACATGGATGGTTTGCGGATTATATAGCTACTTTCTCCAAGAAAGGAATTAATTCAAGTTAGGGAATTATTTGAATCACCATGGTAAGTGAGTAATTATTTTAGGCCTGTGAAATTTTAGTTAAGAGGTGAAGGAATAAATTAATGATAACATATAGCAAAAATTAAAAAAAAATACTTAAAAAATTTGGGAACTTATAATTTTATGAGCTAATACATAAATTAGTAACACCATTGGGCTTATAATTTTTGGCTTCTTTTTATGTGATTGCCGAATGGCCAAGGGCCTTAAGGAACATTTTAGGTTCAGCCCAATATTTTTATCTATCCTAACCTCATCTTAAGAATCTCACAAGGCAACTCCTAATTGGTTAGTGATCTCCACATGGCCAAAACCCATCCTTATTTCCTCTAAATGTACGCCTAGGATGTGTAGGAAAATTCTGATTGGTTGGCTACCTTATCATAACCAAATCAGCCAATGCATGATTATTGTGTGTCAAACAAAGTCTCTTCCACCCTTTGCATGCACGACACCTTGGCTCAAGGAGGACACTTGGAAGCTCCCTTTTCATGCATAGGCCAAGGCCACTTTTTGTGACCCACAACTCATCCTCTAAAGCTAGATAACTTATCCACCCTCCATCAGCCTTCAAACTTTCACACTTCCTCTCCTTGGGCGCTGAATGAGTGAGCAGCAAGCAAAATGTTTTTCTCATTGAATCAGAAACAAACTTGACTCGTTCCATTTCTTTCCCACCTCTCTTGACCATGAGAAACATTAGAGAGAAACATAAAACTCCATCTCATCCGCACCTCCCACACAAAGACCGTGACATATTAAAGGAGGGGACCAAAGCTTGCATGTTCCTTCTCACATCTCCTCCACAGGACGTGAACTCCATAGGAAAGAAAAATAGCAAGACACTTGAGCATATCTTCTCTCCTCTAATCTTACTTAACCGTGCAACAACAAGCAAGAAGTTTTGGAGCTTAAGCTACATTCCTTCCTCTCCTCCCCAATTCAGTCGAAGGTCCATAAGTAAAGAGGATTGAACTCTAGAACATCCTTCTTTCCCTTGGTGCGCACAACCATCGTTGAAGAGCTGAGTGTGCTGCTCCTTTGTTCCATTCGATTTCCTAGTGAACTCACAAGAGGTAGGCACCAAAACATTCTATTCTTTCCTCTGATCAAATTGTAAGGCATACTTAGGAAATAACCCTCTTAGTTATTTTATATTCTTTGATTCTGCCATGCTATGCTCTTGGACCATAATTGAAAGCATAAAAAAAATAAGCTTTGAAATGATCTCTTGATGAACTTTGGGGGCTGTTTGATTATAGGTTAGTGCATCAAATATTCTTGGTAAATCAAAATAATAAAACAGCATGCCTAAAACCCTCTGTTTTAACGCACCTATTAAGGATTAGTGAGCTTTAGAATATATTGTCATTAACATTTTTGGACCGATTCTGTTTGGTAATTTTGGGGGTATGCTAAGTCTGTTTTTAAACTAATTAGACGGCATGATAAATAGGTTTCCCTTCACGCACCCTTGGCTTTGTTTAGCTGAAATTTTGAATTAATGTCTTGAGCTTTAGTATGATTAAACCGATTCTGTTTTAGTGAGCTTGGTTGTGTTTTAAGTTTTTTTTTAACTAGATGGACAACCTGTTTATAGGTATCTATAGCACACCCATGGTTTAATAGGGATGATTATGTGACAAAAATATAAATAGATCATGAGCACTTTTTAGCCTAAGAAACCAAATCTGAATTTAATGGGGGTTTAGGAATATATTTCAGTATCAACCTTACATGAATTAAATAAATTTAATAGCATGTTTTATGCCTCTTGAGCACATCCTTGTCCTTGTAGGTAATGGCTGTGTAATTAATTAAATGGCAAATATATAATGTCAACCTAAACCGAACCTATATAGGATGTGGGTGCTAGGATTTTCACTGATTAATGTAGGATGGGGCTGCTGTATTTTATAAAAATTAAAGTTAGGAATTTTCCATAGGAGAAGCATGAAAACCGATTCTGCCATATTGGAAATATTAAAAGAATTTCTCACTGATAAAAATTTATAAAGGTTAAATGAGAGTCAAAAATAATTTTAGAAAAAGAACCCTTATGGCCGAGTGGTATAAGGACATGTAGGCTTGAGGTCTTGTTGCTAATTATTGAAATAAAGTGAAACGTATGCTGATTTGTTATGCCTCTAAATTAGGTGCACAACATTCTTGAAACGTTGGACTTATGCACTGCTGTTTGGATAATTGTGGAATGCTTGATTTAAATAGCTAAAGTGCCAAGGTATGTGTAGGCGGTATTACCTAATGTGACTATTGGCTAGTGTATGGAATTGTGATGTGTTGCTCACATTTGTTCTATGTATGTTATGATGATGATGAGCCAATGGTAAGAATATGAAAGGATGGTATGATATATGCATGCATTTTACATCATAATACATTTTTCTGTTGGGTGCGATTGCATAACATGGCATGTATACGTGATTCATGACATCTTGAATATATATATATATTTGTATTGAGGACATGTGACTGAGCATGCATCATATAGGCATGCCTGGTACCAGGAGAGGGGACACTTGGCTTCAGTCCGCATAGGTTCCACAGTGGGATTCACCTTTATGGGAGCCATTAGGAATACCCATTGTGATGCTACGCGCACGACGGTGCTATGAGCGTAAAGGAAAAATGGCGTTATATACGCGTTATGATATATGATGAAAAAGATTAAATGTTTGAAGTGACTATTTATGATTTTGTGCCTAGTTAATATTGTTGCATTATGGTTTTGTTGCCACACTACTGGGATTTTCTCTCACCCCTTTGGGGCTGCTATTTTTACAAAATGGCAGGAGGACGTAAAAGCTTTTGAGGACTTGGATATTTTCAGTTGGCTTCTACTGTTTGGGCATGCTGCTATTGATGTGATATTTTATGGATGACTGTATGAAATTGAGAAGCTTGTATTACTGTGAACTATGATTTTATTATTGCATTACGATTTTATGACCAGCAAGTATTTTGGAAACAGATGTTGAAACGTTTGCGAAAAGGATTTTGACATGTTATCTTAATGCTGAGTTTTGAAAAGTCTTTGCGAGCACTTTGTAAGTTGTCGTACTGGGGCTACGGACCTCTGATTTTCTTATAATTTATATGCACGCGTAGCCCCAGGTGTCTAGTTTCATTATATATAAACCTTGCAAAGAAATTCTGAAAGATCGATTTATTATGAATTTTACCAGCCAGGACATTTGGGATATTTCCACTATTTTCTCTCTTATTTTGTGAGTTATGTTTCGAGGGGGAAACGAACTCCAAATCACTATTATTTTATATGAACGTGAAGCCCCAGATGTCTAGTTTCCATATTACAAAGAATATATTTTTGAATCGTTGAACTGGATTTTATACGAATTTTTAAAGACAGCAAGGTCTATCAGGAAATTTATATTTTTAATAAGTTTAAGAAATTTTGTGTACTCTGATTTTTTGTAATTAACCAGATCCCCTCTTTAGTTTTAATTGGCAATGTAAAAGCGAAATTTTTTTCAGTCTCTAAAATACTATTAAAGAACTCTAATTCCGCTTAGCAAACAACTCTCTTGGAGGCCTACAAGAGAGGGTGTTACAGTCACTGTCTCACCATCAGTTAATTTCCTCTTCTTAGTAAGAAGATCCTTCATGAACTTTGCATAGTGAGGCATATTTTCCAGTGCTTCAGAAAATGGTATGTTAATTTGTAAATTTTTGAAGATATCCAGAAATCTTGCATAGTGCTGTTTCTGAATCTCTTGCTTCAACCTCTGAGGGTAGGGAACTTTAGCATAGGGAGATAAAATAACTGGCTGTTCTTTCTTGTCAGCCATCTTCTTCTTTTCCCACTTCATCATCTTTTGTGGGGAAGCATTTGTACCAACTTCTACCTCTCCTTCATTCTTATTATTCTTCCCTTCCTCTTCTTTATCCATTCCAACTATAACATCTCTAACTAATACTTCCTTCTTACTTTTCTCATTTTTCATCTTCTCTACTTCATCATCAGAGACTACATCTTCAACCATAACCTCTTCTTCATTCTTTTTATTTTCCACATTCTTTTTCACTGGTTGAAGTACCAACCCACTTCTTGTCATAATTGCTTTACAGTTCTTCTTAGGATTCACTAGTGTATCACTTGGAAATTTCCCTTGTGATCTCTCTGATATCTGTCTTGATAATTGACCAATCTGGGTCTCCAAATTTCTGATTGATGCTTCCTGATTTCTGAAAGAAGTTCTGGTCTCCTGCATGAATGCAGTTGTCTCTTCCCTGAATGAATTAGAACCTTGAATATAATCCTGAGTTGTCTTAGATAACTGAGCAAACGCTTTCTCCCATGCAGCAGGATCACTTGACTGCTCCTTCATATGTGGTGGTGGAGGATGTAATGGTGGATTCAATTGATGGTTGGAACTATAGCTAAATCCTGGGTGTTGATTCTTATTTTTCCATGGTGGCATATAAACATTCTTTCCCTGATTGTTGTAATTCCTTTGATTATTCTGATCATACCACACTCCATTCACCTCTGCTTGTTCTGATGATCCCCCATAATCACACTCCTCTATCACATGGCCCTTGCCACAGATAGCACATACACATTTGGTTTCCACAGAGGCTACCTTTTGTGAAGAGAGTTGCTTGATAAGGGTATCTAATTGTTGCTGTTGTTGTCTCTGTGTCTGCATCAGTTGATCATTCCTTGCCAACAGAGCATCATACCCATCCAACCTGATGACTCCTGTCCTTCTGTCAGCCACTGGGGCATTATCAAATTCTTGAGATGCTAATGACTCAAAGATATCCAAAGCTTCTTGAGGGGTCTTGGTAGTCAATGATCCACCAGCAGTGGCATGCACCAGGGTTCTAGTGTTAGTGGTCATTCCTTGCAGGAAGATTGCTGCTTGTTGCCATGCCTCAATTCCATGCTGTGGACATTTCCTCAACAAAGTCTTGAACCTCTCCCAAGCCTCATAAATGGATTCTGACTCTTTCTGCTTAAAGCTTGTAATCTCATCCTTCAACTTGGCCCTCTTGGATGCTGAGAAAAACCTTTGCAAGAACTTGGTTTGCAAATCATCCCAAGTTGTTATACTTCCTTGTGGCAATGATTGCAGCCATCTCCTTGCATCATCCGTCAGTGAATGAGTGAATAGTCTCAACAGAATTGCATCTCTTGTGACACCATTTATCTTCACAGTATCACTCAACAATAGGAAGTTCTCTATGTGCAAGTAAGGGTCCTCTGCACTGGTTCCAGCAAACTGATCCTTCTGCACCAAATGAATCAAAGCAGGCTTCAATTCAAAGTTGTTGGGCTCCACTGTTGGGCGCACAACACTCCCAATTGGAGGAATCACTGTAGGAGTCATGTACTCTCCCAGTGTCCTCTGTGGTGGTGGTGGTCTGTGATTCTCTGCCATTATATCTTCCTGATTAACCGTACTTGATTCACCAATTTCTTGCAACTGTCTCCTTTGCCTGGCTGCCCTTTTGTGCTTCCTCAATGTCCTTTCTAATTCTGGATCATACAACAACAAATTCGGATCAAGTGTACCTCGCATATACCAGAATCAAAATCGACCAAAAACTTAACATAAACTAAAATACTAAAAATAAAAGGATTCAATCTCAGAATTCTGTAGTATCAGTTAGTGTTGAAAAACAAATTCCCCGGCAACGGCGCCAAAAACTTGTTGGACGTTTAGCAAGTGCACTAATCGTACAAGTAATAAAATGATGAGTAAAGATCGTTCCCACGAGGAATTGTGTTCAAACACAAATATACCATAGAAAACTAATTTGAATCAAATAAAAGTTTGTAAAAATCATGAATAATTTGTCACTAGAAAATTGATTGTAAGTAATTTGACACAAAGTAAATGTGGATTAGGAATTAATAAAACAACAAGTAGTCAGAACACAACTTTCCTCCACAATAACCTATGTAAAAAAAACTGATCATATGATGAATTCCTTTCCATGTGATGTTAATCAACCTTTTACTTATCATCAAGATGTAATCCCTTACTACCTTGATGGATACATTAATCAGAAACCCCAATCCCTTGGTGATCTCTTTCTTAATACATGCATGAAATACTAAAGTTTTAAGATTACATCAGAACTCTAGCATCAATCCCTTGAGTACTAGAATTCTGATGTTGAGATTATCAAATACAGAAGTTATATAAACATCCCTGTTCTATATTACTTCCTTGATAGAAATAATTAAATCAGAAAATCTTAAATCAACACATGGAAAATACTTCATCATATTAATCAAATCAACATAGTATTATTATGGAGTTCTATTGCATTCAGACTACAAAGACTCTACTCAGACATGACTAAGGAATAAATAAGAGAAGTAGAAACAAACTTCATTTCCATGTTGAAAGTCTTCAATCTCCAAACTATTACAAGGAAATCCTAATACAAAAACTAAGAGAATTTAGAGAGAATTCAGACTAAGTTTAAGAGAGAGAGTTCAGATCCCTCAGATCCAGATTTCTTCTAAGTGTCAAGGCTTTGCCTTATATAGTATTACAATTAAAAATAGAAAACTGATGTGGGCGCTAAAACGTCCATAAGTGACCGTTTTAGTGTCCATGCTTTACGTATGCTCAACTGCTTTTAACTGATTCCAACGCTAAAACGTTAAGGAATGACCGTTTTAGCGTCCAAACTTGGTGAATGCTCAACTAACTTTAACTGACTCCAACGCTAAAACGTTTGATTTGGACGTTTTAGCGGTGAAGACCAGAATCTTTTTCCACTTTAGGGCGCTAAAACGCGTATTGCAGGCCGTTTTAGCGCCCAAGACCAGCAATTTTCCATCTCCTTAGTGTAGCAGCGCGCTAAAACGCTCTGTGTGGACGTTTTAGCGCTCATCACCAGCAAGTTTTGGCCTCTTCCTGTAGCAGGGCGCTAAAACGCTCAGTGTGAACGTTTTAGCGCTCAACACTTAGGCAATTTTTCTCCTCTTGAGCTCCAGAATCTTCTTCCTTCTCCAGTTGTCTTTCAAGCTTGCTTTTCCTACAAGAATCATACAAATTTCCAATAAAGCTCTTGAACTTGTAATTGAGGACATCTTAGGACATTAACCTAGTTTTTCATCATTTAATCACACAATTTGATCCTAATTCCTGCTTAAAACCATGATGAACTAAGGGTTCATCATAGGTCTGAAGGGTTCAGACCCTCTAACGTTGATCCACACCACCCGCGTCTAAATACAGGAACTCCTTCCAGTAAAACTGTCGATTGATCACCACAATAAGGCTTGCTATGTGCTTAATGTGTGATGAAAGGAGACTATGTAAAAGTGTTTAGAAGAGTGAAGTTTTCAGATAGAAAACCTCACAAAAGTGGCGCAGGAATAAGGAGAGAATGGCTTAGGCTTTTTACAAAACACTAGGAGGAACATATATGCTATTAGGCGCACAAGAAGTGATCAAGAGAGTCATGATGCAATCAGATTTTTAATCCTCAAAATCCCTTCAAAAGGGCGCACCAACAAGGAGAAATAAGAGGATTTGTCGCAAATCAAATCTTATCAAATCTTGCCAACAACATCCTATCATATCTTTATGATATTAGGTTCAAACCTAATCAAATACCTGATCATATATCATCATACAATCAGCTATATGGTGCGCCCCATATAGCCTAAATAATGACCAGATACATTTGAGTAGTTGCATTCAAACTTGAATCAAATCACTCAAATATTCTACCAACAGATCGTATCTTCTGGAGCTGATTCTGATGACTAACTAACAGCCAAATCAGCACCCCAAATCTTCTTAGATTATGTCCAAAAGATTTCCTCTTGATATTTTCCAACAAGATCTCATCTTATCCTTTTGTTATGAAACAACTTTTCATAGCCAATTCAAATTCGAATTTCAAACATTTGAATTCAAACTTTCAAACACTTAAATTTTAAATTCAAATTCAAATTCTAAATTCAAATTTCAAAATTCAAATTTCAAGATTCAAAATTCAAATTCAAAATTCAAATTTCAAATTTCAAATTTCAAATTTCAAATTCAAAATTCAAAATTCAAATTCAAAATTCAAAATTCGAATTTCAAAATTCAAATTCAAAATTCAAATTTCAAATTTCAAATTCAAAACTCAAAATTTTAACATTTGATAATTAATTTAACTAATTAAATTAATTAGTAATGTCTTGGACTATCCAAGCCCATTACTTAGATCCATGCGCCCTCCACCCTATTTGTGGAGTTCTTAACTACTTCTTGGGCTAATAACAATTGTTAGGCCCAATACCTTTAATGCTAGAGCATCTAGACAATTAGGTGTTAGTGTGTGACCCATTAGGTCCAACATAGCCACTGACATAAATGGGCTTGGGCCCAATAATCCCACAACCCATCTAATGACAACACAGAGCACTAGCAATGCTTTGTTGCCCCAGAACTAGTTAGATTAATGACTTGATCATCCTATTACACATATTTGGTTGCCGTATATATTTCCTTTCGTCTCGGTTACCTTCCCATAAAACCTAGGGTAAGGAAGTGTATCAACCCCTGCGGTTTAGGGTAAGCTTTATTCGAAATAGGGAATCTTCAATTTACAGACTCTAAAGGCAGATCATCTCACGATCTCTTTTACTATGCATAGATTCCCGAGTCCCTGTAAATGTCATCCTGATTTCTCCGGTTTACAGATAACCTAATCTCTTACAGAGATTTGACGAATTCCTTCAGCTTATCACCCTAGCCCTGTGTTCTTTCAGGACAAGCCCAACAGTATACCTATGAGTCTCCATGTTTCAGGCAGACGAGGTGCACAATCAAAGCATGCCTTCTAGAACACAGTCTAGGTAATAACTTCTGGTCTTAGGAAAGACATACCCAAATATAAAGAGACTACTCTAATGATACTCTCTTTGAGAGTTCCTCATAGAGTCTCTTTGTGGGTCTGTTCAGTGCGAGCTATACCCTTATAGGTCCACCCACGACTTTAGCTAAGACATCTCCATATCTGTAGCACATGAGGTCTATACCTTGTATCCATATACAAGTAGATAAGTCGTGCTATTCTTACCCGAGATTACTGACCCCATTCTCAGTATCTCTAGACTAGGAACATAAAATTAGGAATAAACATCCGGTATTCTTGAATCCTCATGATTGTGATCTCATCACAGATACTCAAGAGATACCTATTTTATTCCACAGGGTTTATCAAGTTATTCATAATATATATTAACATTAATATCGAGACAGAATTATGAAACAAGATAAAGAGTGCTTTTATTTATTTGCAACAATATTAAAAGGTCTACATCTATGTCCTTATTTAATCATAAGATTGTCTCTAGGACACCCAAATACTAACGTTAACGGGACCCAGATATCAACTTAGAACCGAATGAACTTCAAAAAAACAATCCTTTTTCAAGGAGGCAACAAGGAGCTCATGGCTTTATGTGGACATATCTCACTCATATGAACTCCTATAGATGTTCTAAGACCAAGGGCTATGATCACAGGATCCTATACTATAAGTTTTGTGAAATAGGATTTTTGTAGAAAATGGCTAAAACTAGATGAAAAATCTCACTCTTTTCTCTCTTTGAAACTTGCGCCTAAACCATGAAGAAATGGAAGTGAAATGCTCTTGGATGCTAGCCTATTTATAGGCATGAGGTCGCGGTCATCAAGAAAAAAGAGAAAGCTTCTTGTAGAAGATAACTTAGCGAGCAAGTTTCCACGACTTAGTGAGTAAGTTTCCACGACTTAGTGAGTAAGTCATCTTACTTAGCGGGTAAGTTAACTTAGTGAACAAGTTAACTTAATGACCAAGTTAACTTAGTGGTTAAGTTAACTTAATGAGAAAGTTAACTTAATGAGTAAGTTAACTTAACTTGGAAGAAAAATCACATTAACTTAGCGGCTAAGCAACTCAAGTGGTGTCATAGAGAAGCTACTTACATAACTTAAGGACTAAGTAACTAAACTTGTAGAATAAGCTAACTTAGCGACTAAGTTTTCATGAAACTTAGCGACTAAGTCTCTAAAAGTAGTGTGATGAAGAAGCTATCTAGGTAACTTGTAGGACAAGCTACTAGATGACTTCTTTAACAAGTAATCTATGTGACTTGTTGAAGAAGCTATCTTAATAACTTAGTGACTAAGTAAACCAAACTTAACGACTAAGTAATTGAAACGTGACTTCCTGAAGAAGCTATATGAATAACTTAATGACTAAGTAATTGCAACTTAATGGACAAGCTATTGAGGTAACTTGTTGAACAAGTAACGTATCTTGACCAACAAGCAAGGTTACTTAACTAACAAGAAAGCTAAGATCACTTGATAAACAAGAAAGGTAACTGAGAAACTTAGACAATACACCATTTAATCTTTATATGAAACAACTCTACTATTTTTTATTTTCTCTAACTTTAACTTTTTTTCGTAATTATTCTACTCATAATTAACATACCTTTGTACCACTTAAAATTCATGAAATTTCCTAAAGAACTTGATTTTACTAATAAACAAGAAAGCCAGGTTTTTGTCAATTTACCAATTTGCCCTTAAATTCATAATCATGCTAATTACATGATTAACTAGACACTATCTTTTAAACATATACTTAATTCTCAATTATTTGCTAAATTCCTTAATTTGCTAAACTTACTTTTGAGGGTTGTTATATTCCCACCACCTTCTTAAAGATTTTGTCCTCAAAATCAAAAACATACTTAACATATTCTATCATCAAATCTTTCATGGTATTAATACTAATCCTAATATCAATATAAATCATACCTTTCCCAAGGTTAAGAGCTCTCTCTGCCTGCCGATCAGCAATGTTGTACACACTGCCCATAGTTGGAGCACTCATAATAGCCTCTAATGAAGTTACTTGTCTCTCATTCAAAGGACACTCCTTGGAAATATGACATGGTTTGCCATATCTGTAACAGACATTCTGGGTTTTCCAACAGACACCCTGATGATTTTTACCACAAATATCGCATAAAAGATTCGCCTTGATAATAACTCCCTGTTGGTTTCCAGATTTTTTAAACCCCTCTCCAGATTGTTTTACTTGTAAGTTCTTATCCTTATTTTTCCATGCAGGGATCTTGTTAGTAGCACTCTTAGCATCAGATTCTTTTATAATTGAAGGCTTCTTGTGCATGACACAACATCCTCTACAGACATACACTGATTAACTAAGGTAGCAAAATCCCTAGACCCACTACTGGCTATTAACTTAGCAATTTCCTCATTCAGACCTCTCTGAAACTTAGCTGCCTGAAATGCAGAAGAAGGCATAACACCTCTATAATTGGCAAATTTTACCAGTTCATTGAACTTAGAAAGATATTCCTCAATCGACATTGAACCCTGAACCAGTCTCTCAAACTCCCTTTGTTTGTTTTCCCTATCTTTCTGTGGAAAATATTTTTTCCTGAAATAAGTCTTCAAACATTTGCCAAGTAACAATTATACCCTGTGTCTCTAAAGGCTGTGTGGTGTTAGTCCACCACTCATTTGCATCCCCCTCTAACATGTACCACAAAGTACAGAAGTTTCAGCTCATCATGACAACACATGACTCGAAAGGTTTTCTCCATAGCTTGAAGCCAATTTGCTGCTTCAATAGGATTACGAGTTCCACCGAATGATGGCGGCTTATGTTTTCTAAAAGAAATCAGTCTTCTCTTATCTGCTTCATTATCATTAACCTGAACTTGAACATTATCAACATGATGATTAAAACCTAAAGCACTACCAGCATGGTGACTAGCCTCAGCATTTTCATGAACAACACCATCACCTCCTGCACCTTCTGCGTACAAAACTGGAGGTGGTGTATGTGGTGGAGGTGGCGGTTGATTGACATTCCTACCCACCCTCATTTCCTCCATCAACATCCTCATTATTTGAACATTAGCCGTCCTATTGGCCTCCATCATAGCTTGATTAACCTGCCTGTTTGCTTCTAACTCCGCTTGTCTAGTAACAGCCATTTCTTGCTGCATTGCAGTCAAAGCTGCAACTATAGGGTCTAGCTGTGGATTTTCTTCTGCCTCACTATTGTTCCTGGTTCTCACCATGATACTGCACATGTTACAAAAAGAAATGAGTTGATCAGACTCACACTTAGTGATCACATATGCATAATCATAATGAAATCCTAAAACAACGGTAAAACATCCTACTACTTTTCACCTTTAATATCATGACTCTGCATCCGTCATACTAAGAATGAGTCGTCACCCATACTCAATATTCAGCGATACATTATCATATCACACTCTAGGAATTGATTCACTAAACTGACATTGCACTCATCCTATCTTATAATGTCTTTCTCCTTAGAAAGTTTGCTCTGATACCATAATGTAACACCCTAATTTAATAATCAGATTGTTAACTTACATATGGTACTTTTAGCGCGGATAATTAAGTCCTGAAGCAGAAGACTTAACTTTTCCTTTTATGTAATTACCATTCTTAATTTATTTTTACATTTTATTCTTAGCTATACAGTCTCATACCTGTACAGTGTTGCTAATTATTTTTCCATTAATAGTAATCATTAGTCATAGTATTTTATGTAACCAATTACAAATTATAATCTGAACATACATCATATATATTGCACTCTAGTATCATACATATACAGAAATACATACTGAAAATAATATCCAACAGATAAACTTGTTCCTAGGCTACATATGCCTTTCAGAATGATTATCAACTGTAAATATGCATGATAATATACGTCATATACTGTCAAAATACGTCTATATCAACATGTAAAATAGCTAAATGTTTTCTCTTGATGAGTCCTCTATCCTCACTGCATCGGTCCTTTGCCCTTTGAGGACTCTCCTGCTACTGATGTACCTGTGATTTAAATCACAGCCCACGATGGGTGAGAAATTAATCCCAATAAGATTCTGGGTTTACGGAGAAATCTCCACCCAATAGTTTCACTTTCTACATAAAAGGTTAGATATAAAGCACATAATACAACATGTAATACAAACTGAGTTATTACATAAGCATTTGTACTTCCCCACTGATAATTATACGGAAGATTTATTCTTCTCCAATGATATAATATGGTAGATTTATTCTTCCCCAATGATATAATATTATACATATACCCATTCATATCATTTACATCCTTGTCTACATGAATGCACATGTATGCATATATACCAATATCCCACTGTTAATTATACATGAAGTAACAATAATCCCACAAGCTATTGAGGAAACTCTTTGAACAAGTAACGTATTTTGACATACAAGCAAGGTTACTTAACTGACAAGAAAGCTAAGATTACTTGATTAACAAGAAAGGTAACTGAGAAACTTAGACAATACACCACTTAATCTTTATATGAAATAACTCTAATGTTTTCATTTTCTCTAACTTTAACTTATTTATCATAATTATTCTACTCATATTTAACATACCTTTATACCACTTAAAATTCATGAAATTTCCTAAAGAATTTGATTTTACTATCAGAATCTAGTTTAGGCCATGTCTTTGCCAATTTACCAATTTTCCTTTAAATTCATAATCATGCTAATTACATGATTAACTAGACACTATCTTTTAAACATATACTTAATTCTCAATTATTTGCTAAATTCTTTAATTAGCTAAATTTACTTTTGAGGGTTGTTATAGAAGCAGTAACCCCTATTGTTAGGGAAGTTTATGCCAACATGCCTCAGAGCAAATCCACCAAGGTGATGGTCAGAGGAAAAAGTGTATCATTCAGCAGTGCCACCATCAAGAAGGTATACAATCTGCCCGCTGTTGTGGATGAATACCAAGGCCTGAAGACCTCCACTGATGAGGAATTTCTGAAACAAGTTCTTGAGGACTTGTGTGTTGAAGGGATGACATGGACTGAGTCTGCCCAAAGAAGCTTATCTTTCCTTAGGAGTGCATTGAACCCTGAAGTAAGGGTGTGGTACCATTTTCTGAAAAGTAGGCTGAAGCCTACAACCCACACTGAGACCATAAATAAGGAAAGAGCAATATTGCTCTCCTGTATTCTGGATGGAAGACCTATTGATGTCGGCCGAATAATTCTAGCCAAAATTGTGGCTTGTGCTAAGGCAGATACTGGCTATCTCTGGTTCCCTAGACTGATCACCCAGTTGTGTCAAGAAGTCAATGTTCCCATTGCTGATGATGAGGAACATTTCTAGATCACAGAACCAATCACACCCTACACCACTGAAAGGGTCAGCGAGAAAGAAAAAGCACTTGCTGGAGAAATCATTTCCTCACTAAAGTCCCGAGGAAAGAATGTTGCAGCATCAACCTCCGCAGCAGCAGTTGGAGAAGATGCACTCTGGCAGAAGAGAATTGAAGATAAACTGAAGAAGATTGAGGCTGGCCAACTGAAGACTAGGAAAGAGATCATGGAAAAACTGGATAATATGGACAATTTCATCCTATCTCAACTTGGTTTTCTCAACCCCCCCCCCTGAGCAGAAAGAGAGCCAGAACGAAGCTGCAGCATCTGAGGAAGAAGTTGAAGAAAAGAAGACGAGGAAGAAGAAGAGGATACTGATGGATCCCCTCTGATTTAAAATTTGATTTGTGAAAGGTTGTTTTGTTCTATGTTTTTCTTTTTATTTTCTTGTCCTTTTTTGTTGTATATATGTCCACATGTTAAATGAAAAAGAACTTAGTAGGAAATTGCATGTTGTTAGGAGTTATTTTCTGTTCAAGTTTTAATATTCTGTTAAATTCTAGTTTTATCTTGAAGTTAGGCAAAATATGAGAAAGAGAATAAGGGACTGAAGAAAGGAACTTAGTACTGATGTTGAGTTAAAAATGCTGAAGGGTTTAGCATAGCAACAATGAGGCAATGTTGTATCTTTGCCTATTCTGTTATAATCTGCATTGCTCCAAGATTGCTACAGCTAGGGGTGTAAATGGGCTGGGCTGGGCCGAGCTTTGGCCTTCCTGGCCCAAGCCTACGTAAAAAAAAATCAGCCTATCTGGCCTACTGGCCTATTAAAGGCTTTATTTGTAGGCCAAGCCCGACCCATTTATAAAAATAAGAAAGCCTGCCATGGCCTACGGGCCTTATAGGCCTACCACTGTAGATAATAAGCAAAAAAAATAATTGTATAGAGCAAAGAAAATTCCATTCATGCATGCACTAGTACTTCTCATAAGAAAAAAATGACAAACAAAAAAGAGTCAACATAATACCCCAGCTCTAGAATGTATATCATAGAGGAATAGAGTCAAAGAAATGGGGAAAATAAGAAAAATACAATTACTGGAAGCTGAAATAAAGTCTACAAGAGAATGTCACTCATGTAAAAATCCTTACCACCATCAAGACAAGGGAAATAAGAGTATTATTGAAAGATCTTCATCAGTAACATCATAATCCAGCAAGGTACCCATTGCTCCATAGTATTAAGCTGCAACAACAAGTAAAATTAGGGTTGGTATTGGTACTTTGCCATGCCACATAAAATAAATGTTATTTTATTATTTTATTTTTAATAAATTAAACAGGCCAGTCTACAAGGCTTTGGGCCGAGCTTGGCAAAATTGGCCTACAGCCTATTTGTTAAAAAAGCTTGCTTATAAGCTTTAGCCTACTCTACTTTCCTAAAAGGCCGGGCCGAGCCAGGATTAATGTAGGTCGGGCTGTAGGCTGTAGGATGGGAATATTTTGTGATATTCTAGGCTGTGGATGATAAACAGTTATTTTTCACTAATGATTGCTGCTACATATATGTTTTTCTGATTTATGACTTTTCTTGTGTGTTGTGATTATGGCATATAACTGGGAAATAGAAACTATTAATCTTTTTCACTAATTTTGTTGGGTCTTGTAACTGAGTAAGGGTAGCAGGGATATAATCAAGACAATTGATGTAGTTATTTAGTTTACGAAGTACTTGTTATTAGACCTGAAAACTATATGTAGACAAACTTAGGTAGGGATAGATCTCTTATCAAAGTAGATCCAATTAATACCCTTAGTAAGTAGAGTAGGAACTAATTAAGGCTTAGACATGTGGGCCTGCTATTTTTTTTACAAATCTCATAACAGTGAATTGGCACTAGACATCATTCTTGAGAAAGAAGCTGTTAAACAAAGTGGTGATGTGTAGGGTAGAGTACTTGACTTCTGTCTTTGTGTCCTTCTTGCGAGTGATACTTGTCATTTTACTTCGTACGTATTGGATTGCTTTGTGTGATTTTGATCACTTTTAGATTTGCATATAGTTTATTGCCTCTAATTATAACAACGGATTTCATGTGTCGATTGTTTGAATTTATCAGTTTAGATATTAAACATTTTATTGGAACTGAATACACAACTAAGGAAAGGATATCTGAATTGAATTTAGAATATAGTGGACTAAACAGGTAAACTGTGATTACATAGAGCTACACCTTGTTTGGCTTGTTTTATTATGTTAACTACTTGAAACTTTGCTAAAAGTAATCTTTGAGTAAGCATCAGAAGGTCCTAACTGGGTACTAAAAATGTTGTCTGACCATACATGGGTATGGATAATCTGCACTAATGATACACTTGGATTAGAAAGGGATATTAGGATTTGACTGTTTATCAGCTTTAACTATTATGAGCTCATACCTGCTAGTTTCATTCGAATTGTGGATTTGAAAATGTGATGTCTGCTGGTACATAGGAGTTTAAGTTTGGTTTATTTTGTAAACACTATAATATTAACTTGGCCAAATCAGTTCGCTGCATCTAATGAATATCTGCATTTACAAACGTTTAACACTGGTCACATGTAAGTTTTAGTTGCATGATTCGATTTTCCTGCTGCATGAATTACACTTGGTCTTCTTTGATTAGTTAAAGTGAATTGAAGGAAAGTATGTTGATCAAATACTTTGTGCCTGATGTATCGGTTGTCCAAGATTATTTTGCACATTTTGTTTATAACACAAGTAACTAAGTGATGCTCATTGTTCCTCCTTATACTACACCATATTTGAACCGGAAAGAAAACTATACTTTGTTAGAAATACCGAGTTTTGAATTGCACCTACCCACTATATGATTTGATCAAACTACTAATAGGGAAACTGTGAAGCCATAATTTCTTGTTTTATGCTAAAGGCTGGGATAAACCGTTCTCTGGATTAAATAATATGAGTTGTTCAACTTTGTTGATTAGCATTTTTATTTGTGTCATAACATGAGTTTTGGAGTATAGCCTATTATGTTCTCATCAAGTTGCACCGTATTTGATTCCAAAAGAAAATTTTATTTTACTATAAATATCGACCCTCTAACTGCACCTATTCACTTTATGATTTGATTGAATGAGTAATGGGAAAACAGTAGATCTATGACTTTCTAGTTCTATATTAAATTCTGGAATAAACTATTGTCTTGATTAGATTGCATGGGTGCTCAAACTTCTAAATCTAAAATGAATATGAACCTCTTTTACCTTTTGTCCCTATTTGTTAAGAACTGTAATTATTTTTGTATATGCCATTCGAATTAATGATAATCTGAACCCTTTTGTTGTACCTGCATGGTTCCTTGAACATTTAATATAAGAATTGAGTGTCTGATGTAAGAGTTGAATTTAGCTTGAAAATCTTGATTTTGTATAATTGTTGTTTAGTTGATATGCCTATCAATTTTTGATTTCAATACGCTGCTGTAGATTCTATGATTAAACGTTTGCTAATTGCTTTGTGTACTTCATGATATATTATTGCTATGTTTTCATTGAGTAGATGTATTGCTGCTTGTATGGGTGTGATTAATCATTTGTTTAAGGAACATGAGATTTGGTGTTTGCATGCATGAGATCTTGTACTGTAATTTCTACTTGTCCCTTTTAACTGCAGAATGAACTGTAACTAGAATTTTGAATGTGATTAATGTGAACGTGATTTATGAAAGCTTGGTCTGTTTTGGTGGGTTATGATTGATGGCTGTTTCAAGATGGTAATATGTGTCAATGATGAGAAAGTTCATATCATGGTTAATGGATCCTCTGATCAGTGGAGTCAATTACATCTGAGGTACCTAGGACAGCGAAAAACTCGAGGAAGTTTCCTCATACGGGTGTTTTGATGAACTGTATGAGGGGTACCACTTAACATGATATGTATGAAAGATAGGATAGAAGTTTTGTGATTTTACGGAGACTTCTCTCACTTGAAAATTTAGTATGCACTGTACTCTGTCTTACTGATTTCCTAAAGGATAATGAAAATAGAATTCTGTCTGTAATATTATTAGGTAGGGTGACTAATGTAGAAACCTGAATATCATGCATACGTGTGAAGTGTTTAGCGGATGAACTGGACTGTTATCTTTGAAAAGAATTAAGTAGGAGGTGATGCCACTTCTAGAAAGTTGTAACATACATATCACAAAGGCGAAGCATTTAAAATTGGAGATCCTAGTTAGTTAACCCTTATAAGTGCACAGGTAATAAGAGGTAATGGTATTACATTCGAAATGAACCCCTACATTCTTAGGGATTTTGACTTAGGCCACTGACTTGTAATTGCATTTGATATGGAAACCCTAAATTATGAGTAGTGGAGTAAGAGTATAGTGTGGCTTGAAGAGTGAGTAATGATATATGGATTGTGAGGAGCCATCTGTTTATTATTTCCTACTTCTTGCGATGCAACTCTGAATCAGGTGAATAAAATTTTGTTCATATAGGCCCCACTAACACTATTATTAAAGTTATAAAGTGAAGAAGTGCTAGGAATGGATTTGTTTAGTTGCCAACCATATTAGGATTTTTGGTAAAGAGATGCAATACCAGTTTTAAAAATGATAAATACGGTTTAGTGCTTGGGGCTTTGGAAAGAGCATGCACTACGCGAAATAAAAAAAGAAATAATATCCCTCTAAGCATAAGGAACTAGGATACGTATATTGATGGTATGTGTGTTACGAAAACAAGTTATAACCTTGCTAGATAGTGTGATCTTTTGGACACCGAGTTGTGATGGGTGGTGGACTTAACTGCTACAGGTAAGCTTCGTGTTCTTAAGATTAATCCACGTTTGTTCCACCAGACTCCATGAGGAGGTTGGTTGTTTGATGTAGTATATGTGGAACTGGATTTTATGAAATAATTCACTCATATATATATATATATATATATATATATATATATATATATATATATATATATATATATAATGTGATGTTATTACACACAAGATGGTAATCCTTAAGTGTAGTGTGGAGCTGCTCAAGATGGTAATCCCTGAGTGTGGGTATAAGGTATATGCCTTATGCATTTAATGTATGTAACAGACGTATGTATATCATACCGTTCTCTGATTAGTAGACTTGTTAGTATACATGCATGATATATATATATATATATATATATATATATATATATATATATATTGGCATTAGGGGTGCTAAACGAACCAGGGGCCTTTGGCTCGGCTCGTGAAGGCCTGAGCTTACATGTCTAAAATTGGTTGTTGGAACCAGGCTTGGACTTGTATAAAAGCTCGTTTAATAAAAAGGCCTCAGGCTCCAATTGAAAAGCTCGGCCTTAGAGCCTCTCAGGCTGGCCTAATATCATGGTTTTTAAAATCTCAATTTATCACTACGATTTTACGTTTTTACAATTTTTTTCATCAAAATGATTTTACCAATATTCCAAACGCTTTTACGTTTTTACGATTTCTTACGATTTTTTTACATTACGATTTTACGTTTTACGATTTTTTAGCCCCTTTCTGATTTTACTTAAAATCTCGATTTTAACAATCTTGCCTAATATATTAATTTTTATTTTTATTTTATATTTTTATACTACTTGTAATACCTTTCTCTCTTCTCAATCCATTTCGCCTTATTTTATTGGTTAAACAGATTTTTTGAATGATTTTGTTCTATATTATGCTGTTTGGATATACATTGAATTTAAGAATATTTATGGAATTAATAATGTTGTTGATTGTATATTCTGTATGGATAAATTTTTGTTGTCTTATTTGTTTTAAACAGGCTAACAGGCTAAATCAGACTTTTATTTTTTGTAAATAAGACAGGCCACAGGCCGATAATTATATTCATAACAGAAAACAGGCTTGGTCAGGCTGACACATTTAAACACAGGCTTAGCCTCTTAAGACCAAAGCTCGGCTCGGCCCGTTAACACCCCTAATTGGCATCATATAGATTTTGTACTACTCTTACTATTCCATACTATTTTATACTGGTATACCTGAAGTGAGCTTGGGGCGGAGTAATCCTTCGAGAAACCTAGCTTACTGAGATTTGTCAAAATCTCACCCCGTCTGGGGCACCTTTTTTAGGTGCTGATATTCATGAGATGGATGCTTCTCGAGGCAATAGGCTGGTGTAGACATTTACCATGCCATGCATGCATTTTATTTAAATGCCTGTATTACTTGGACATGATTATTATGCTTTAGACTATGTACGTATTTGGATGTGAGTGTAACATCTCGTTTGTAACACCCTCCCTTGTAGGCCTCCAAGAGAGTTGTTGGATAAGCGGAACTAGAGTTCTTTTGTCTTATTTTAAGTACTGAAAAATCATTTTTATGCCGCTAATTAAAACTTGCAATTGAAGTCGGGTTCCTTACAAAAATCAGAGTGACATTTTTAAAATGCATAACTTTCTAAAAATATTATTTTGCTGACAGACCTTGCTGTCTTGGAAAATTCGTATAAAATTAAGCTTTTTGAATTTCATTGTAAAACTTTTGTAATCAGAAACTAGACACATGGGGCTTCGCGTGCATATAAATTATAAGTAAATCGGAGGTCGTTAGCCCCTCGAAGCATAACTCGCAAAGTGCTCGCCATTCTGTTTAAAATTCAGCACTTTAAATAAACGTCAAAAACCATTTTCGCAAACGTTTCTAAAATCTGTTTCCAAACTACTTGCTGGTCATAAAAATCATAAAACAACAATAAAGTCATAATCCAACCGTAGTCCAAGTTTCTCAAATTAATACAGTCATCCATCAATTGAAAACAGCAGCAACAACAACATGCCCAAACAGCAGAATTCAACAGCAAATATCCAAACAATCCAAGTCCTCATATGCTTTTGCGTCCTCCTGCCATTTATTAAAATAGCAGCCCCAAAGGGGTGAGAAAAATCCCAGTAGTGTGATAATAAAACCACTAATGCAGCAGTATTAACTAGGCACAAAATCATAAAGCAGTCGCATCAACATTTAAAATTCCTTTTAACTGTTAGTCATCATTATAGTGCATATTTAACGCCATATTCATCATAATGCGTATATAACGCCTTCATTGCGCTCTTAGCACCGTCATGCGCGCACCATCACAGTGGATATTCCATAATGGCTCCCACAAAGGTGATTTCCAACTGTGGACCTATGCGGACTGAAGCCAAGTGTCCCCTTCCCTGGTACCGAGGTATGCCTATATGATGTGTGCTCAATCGTATGTATATTTGTATAAATATTCTTAGGGTCAATGAGAACATGAATTTTGTATATGCATGCAATGCTATGTTGTTACGCACAAAACAAAAATAAGAGATGCAGTATGATGTATTTATGCATGACTAATTCATCCTTATCATAACATATATATTATGCTGCCACATAATAAATTCATCTCATCACAAGCTTACCTTCACGACATTTCCATAGGCAGAATACTTTCATCATAAACACAACATAATTACTAGGCACATGTGAGCAACATGTCACAACTTTATACACTAGTCAATAATCACATTAGGTAATACCACCTAACACATACCTTGGTGCTTTCAAGTACTAACCAAACAGTAGTGTATAAGCCCAACGTTTCAAGAATGTTGCGCACCTAAGCATAAGTATACAAGTCAGAATCCTATTCTATGGGAATTTCCAAACACTTCACACATTTATGTTTCTTTTATCCTTAATTTTCCAAACTGTTTTACCTTATTTCTTTTCCTACTACATTCTGACTTCCTAATATATTTTTCCAACGTAATACATCCCAAAACAGAATCGGTTTTGAACTTTTCTTAAGAGAAACGTTTTCTGCCTTCATCTAATTTTTTTTATTAAATTTATACAGCACCATATTCCATAATTTTTTTACTAAGTTCCACATGCATACTATACGGTTTTCTCCATGCTTTAATTCTTACAACATTCTGATTTCATAATACCATTCCCATTATGGTGCGCTAAAAAAACTAAGCATGATGTCCACTATTTTATTTTGATTCAGAAAAACGTTTAGGGATCCTTCACAACCAGTGGCGGAGCCAAGATTTCATTTTAGCTGGGGCCAAAAAATTTGACACATCAAATTATCAAAATATTTATCGTAATTACACAAATCTATTAGAAAAAAAATTTACCATGAATTCTAGCATACTTATCTAAAAAGCCATCGAGATGCTGCAAAATTTCATAATTTATCAAGAGAGAGTGTATAAAGTCATAAAGACGATTCAAATATTTAAGGAAACATGAAAGACCAAAACACTCAAAGGCACTCCACTCTAACAAGCATATCTTCACAAAGTAAAATCAATCACAGGGAAAACTAGAAAAATTTCAGAATAAAAAAGCACCAATTTAAGAGCAAATACCATTAGGGTTTCTAATTTTGAGAGAACAGCAAACAAATACGAAGACACTGTTAGGGTTTCCAACTCCACTCAGAATGTATTAGGCTATTAGTTTAGAGAGAGAGCAGAGATGGGGCCAAATTTTAACTTTAGAATATATAATAATAATTTTTTAAAATAATCAGCAGGGGCCCAGGCCCCATCTAGCAACAATGTGGCTACGCCACTGTTCACAACCGAACAGCCCAAGGTTCATTAGGAGATCATTAAAATTCATTTTCTTCATGCTTTCATCCTAGGTCCAAAGATCATACGGTGGCAGAATCGAAAAGGAACAAAATAACTAGAAAGCTACTTCCTAAGCACATATACCAACCGAACGCTAGATGTAGGATAAGTTAAGGTTAAGAACTTTACCTCCTTGTAGCTCACAAGCCTAGTGACTCACTTGAGAACAGCCCTTACCCTTCCGAAGCTTCCAAGGGAGAAGTCCAGCCCTCCAAGTAGCTGGCCTTGCGCACAAAGGGAAGGGAAAACGCCTAGAACTCCTTGGTTGTTTCCAAAGGGGTGTCACGGTTTGTGCAGAAAAGGATGGTTTGCCAAACTGTTTTGTTTCCTCCCCTACTATCTACGGCCTTGGAGGAATTTAGAGGAGGTAAGTGTTTGCATTTGTGAGGAGAAGGTCATGGTTTAGAGGCAGAACATAGTGTAGAATACGAGGTTATTGCTTGAGCTCAATCTCTGTTTGTTGCTACGGTTTAAGAACGATGGAGGAGAATGGAAAATGGTAACATAATGAGGTTGGATTACTGTATGGTGAGGTTAACGTTTTTTGGAGGAAGGAGAGGTGATGTGGCTGAGGTTTCTGAAGCTAAAATTACTGTTTCAACTTATCTCTTTTCTTACACAGATCAGCGCATAATGGATGAGAGGGGGAGGTTTAGATGTTGATTTTAAAGGCTTAACAAATCAGAATTTATTCACAACTTTCTTCTCTGATCAGCGCATGAGGGGAGTGAGAAGAGTGAGGTTTTTCCAACCAATGAGACAACATGCAAACTGCAACCCTCTTCTCCAATTGGTGCATGGTTTAAGGCTGAGCAAAAATTTAAATTAAGGCTGAATGGAGGTTGTTAAAAGCAACAAGTTATCAGCTTTCTTTGCTGTCCAAGGCAGCGCACAACACCAGGGATAAGACTGACTTGGTTGCCATGTGGAGCCTTTTTCCCAATTGAAAACTGCCTTGATGGATTACTAAGAGATGATAAGGTTAGGGCAAAGTGTCTTGGGCTGACTCATGGATACTCCCTAAGGCCCCATAGGTTCGGCCAACTAGGCTTAGGAGATCAAGAACATACAAGCCCAAATGGTGCTAACTTATGTACTCATCTATGAAATAATGTGTTCCCAAGCCCTAACAAATATTTTTAAATCTCAAAGTATGTTTTAATTAATTTATTCTACCTCTTCCTCTAAGGTCTCACATATCTAAAATAATTATTACTTATCATAATTCAAATAATTTTCCTAATTCCACATTAATTCTAGGCTAATAGCTACATGATCCGAAACCAAAGCATGTGTGGCCCATTATTCGAATTTAACAAAAATAGCAATATTCCTCATAGCAATTTATATAATTATGTATATATTCCTATTTACGTGGAATGTTACACCGTTGTACACCGGTATTGTTAACATTGATTATGATATTAAGTGCACTTACAATCACAGCAATTCATTTATAAAAATGCGATTAAACTTTTTCCTTTTTATTACGCGAGCATTTAAAACAATAATAAAGCGTAATAAATAAAAGTTGTGACCGAACTGAAAACTAATTGTGGAATAATTAAAACAAGTGCCTAAATATCTTATATTGCTTCTCTCAAGTCACTATGGGTATAATGACCCTAATTTTGTGATCTTAAATTTGAGGGTAATGATGAGGACCTTATGGTCATAAATAGAATAAGAATGAAATTCTAAGAATTTTGATACCCATATTGAGGGTATTATGCACAGATGAATTTTCATCTGTTAATTTTGACTGCTGACGTAATAACAGTCAGTAGAATAGCTCAAAATTAGAAAATTATAGTTAGAGAGCTAATCTAATGATATAAACATCATGAATAAGGTTAGGATATAATTTGATGAAGATTGATACCCATATTGGGGTATTTTTCAAAAGTCACTTTTGCCGGATATTTTGTACTGCTGTAGCAGCAGCCGGTAGAATCCCGGAACGGGAAAAAGATGAGAAAATGAAAATAAAGACCAATATATGCCTAACAAGTCATAATTATACCAAAAATGTTAAAGTTAGAGTCTTGGGTGTTTCAGGGTAGAAATTTGATAACCGTTCAGATAAAAATTACACCGGATGTCATTAAATGACAGAAAGTCACTTAATGACATGGCGAAAACCCTAAAACTATAAGAAGACTCTTCCCCTTCCCTTCCCATCAGCAGCCCACTTCACTCTCTCTCTACCTTGGAGGTTTTCAAATTTTCTCCACCTTCTCTCTAAGATCCCACCACCTAAACTTCATTAAAATCCAAAACACTCTTCAGCAAAGTTGTTCCCCTCATCATCCTCTTCAATAATATTCTATTTTTATTTTGAAGAGCCAAATTTTCGTGGTGGAAACCTTCCCATACAGCAGCGATTTTGGAGCTTCTTCATACCATGGAGATGTTATTTTGAGTTCTCTTGGAAGAACACTCCTTGGTGCTTGTTTTCTTGAGTCCAGTGTAAGTTTCTTACATTTTCTTCTTGAAAAACCCTACTTTTTCTCTTTTAAATTCATGTTCTTGGTTCTAAATCCTTGAATATTTCATGAAGGTGGGTTCTTAATAGAAAATAAGCATTCTTGGTAAGTAAAGGTTGGATCTTGATCTAAAAGAGCCATCTTGGAGAGGTAAGGCTTGAATCCATGGAAAAGATGAATCCAAACCCTTCTTCCTCCCACTTTCCATTTCGTCCATAATAATTATATGTTGATAATGATGTTGTAAATTATTAAAAATGGGGTCTTGATGGTTAAATGTGTGGTAGAGGTTTAAAACTCAAGAAAGATGAAGACTTGTAAGAAAAAGTGTCACCTTTGGCTTGTGTGTGAGATGTTTTTGATGTGGATGAACTAAGAACCCTAAAAAATCCGTGCTTTTATTCTGCCCTCTTCATTAATATTAGGGTTTAGGGTTAAAGTTAATAAAGGTGACACCTTTGGGGACTAAAGACATAAAGGACTTAATTAAACCAAGAAAGTGTGTTAAAAAGACAAGTAAAAACCTTAATCTTATGACTATGCAATTCAGCAATATGGATATATATTAGGGTTTGATGTCTTAAAATGGTTCTAATACTTAATTAGGACACTAATGGAGGGACCAAGTGAGGTGGATTAAGTATAATTGATTAATTAAATCTTAAACACATTTAAGGCTAAGTAACTAGTTTTTAGGAGAAATTGGGGAGAACATATCTCCCTCCAAAGAGGTCATATAGGGATTTTCCTTATATCAAATTGAAGCTTGAGATGTTAGCTATGTGGTGTCAAAATTTGGTATCAATTAAAGATGTATTTCATTCTGTATGTTCGTTTGAGTGAGGACTGCACAGCCGTTGTACATGGCTGCAACTTCCACGAATTGTTTCTCCCTCTTTACTTACTCAAATTAGGCTAATAATATGTAGAATTAAATATAAAGGTATCTATTTGTCTAAATAAAAATTTGAGAGCAATTGGTTTAGGATATATTCCAGAATCTCAGAAATGGTAAAGGATGTTTAGGGCTCTGTTCGGAGTTGGCAAACAGCTTTGCTTGTCCAACTTCAAATGGTGATAACCGGAGCTAGGAAACTCCAAATGAGGCATGTGATACCTTGTTGGAAAGTTAATTGAGTCTATATTAACATACTAAAATATGAGAATTTTATAACAAGTGAGTTACGCTCAGTTACTAGAAAACAGAAGCATGTACAGTTTTGGGAAAACCGTAAAAGTGATATTTAAGCTAAGTGGGCTTAGGGGAACCCTTAGTAACTTATAATAATCATAAATATGGCTTGGATGAGTTGAAAATAATCTAAGTTACCTATGTGAGCCTTGCATGTGATTCTAAGTTATGTAATTAATTGAAGATTTAGGTAGCTTGTCATAATGCACTAAAATGCGTAATTATGTAATAATTGGTCTAGACTTGTAATGGGCATATTATTGGCATATGAGTATGAAAAGTGAAATCATTAAATGATTAAGTCGTGGATATGACTTGATTAATTAATATGTAATTAATGATGTGAATGGTTCCTACTCTAGGTGTGCCTAGAGAACCGTACACTTGAGGATTTTGTTGGAGCATACGTATACTATTGGAGTGTGGGCTTGTGCTAAGCTCCCTGAGGTAAGCTCCTAGTTCTAGTTGACTCCTCTTTCTTGTGGCCCCACCATGATGGTATGATGTATATGTGCATTCATTCACATTCATATAGTTGTTATATGATCTTGATGTTATGATGATGCACTGATGATATATGTTATGAGGATCTTGGCTAGTGATCATGGTATGTAAGCTGCCTATGTGTAACATCCCGCAAAATTAGGAAATTACATAACTTGCAATTAGGGGTGTGTAGCATGCTTGAAACTTGAATTAAATTTGTGTTTAGAGTGGAATTAATTTAATTAGGAAAATTATTCTAATGGGAATTATAAGTGAATACTTATGTATTTTAAGAATTCAAAACACTAGTTAAAAAGGGATAGAATTACAATTAATTATAATTTAGGTAGGAATCCTAATTCCTAGCTAGTGGGAACATAAAATAATAATTAATATATATATATATATATATATATATATATATATATATAATTCATGTGCTAGGTGAACCATTAGGAAGTTAATTTTAAGTGCCACCTACAATGAAATCCTAGTTAATATTTGGTAAATTACATGAAACAATATAACCTAGTTGATTAGGGTCCAACTAGCCCAAGAGGGCGAGCCCAAGCCCTTGGAGAACTAAGTTCAGCCTAACTTTCATTAAACATCATCCCTAATTGCCCAAGTGTAATCTTCCTGCATGAAATCTTATTGGTCAAAGGCAAACCTCATCCATCTTATCCATTCCCTTGTGCGCATGGCCTTGAGGAAAACACAATTTTGTTTGCTGCACATCCCTGTTTCAGAACCAAATGCAGTCTCACTCCCTTCCTAAGGTTGAATGGTTGAAACAAGACAGAATACGTATTACTTCCATTCCTTGAATAAACTCAGCCCCTAATTTCCCTTCACAAGTCGTGAATCACCAAGGGAAAACAACCAGAAAAGTTGCATGTTCCTTTCCTTCTTTGTCCCCTCAACACCGTGAGCTATGGAAGAAGAGAACCATCGTTCAGGTTCCTTCCTTCTCTTCTTAATGGATTCGGCCAAGAGCACTGACCAAAGGGACTACAATATGAACTCGTTTTTTTTCTTCTCCCTCTTTGTTCGGCGGTATACATCCTTCAAGGAGGTGAGATGTTTCTTTTTGTCGTTTTCTTGTTCCCTTCTCTTTGGACCGATTTCTGAATAAACTTCCCCTTTGTTGGAACATGATTCTATTTTGATAGAGTCACACCACCCTTGCATTCAGCTGGTTTAGATTGGAGAGTGAGTGAGTTGTTCCTTATTATGTTCAGTTTTAATTCTTTGGCATGGGTAGAGGCGAAGGGATACCCATGGATTTGATGGCTGTTTCTGAAATCAAATTGAGAGGATTGGGTTACATGCAAAAAGGTACAACCAAGCAATAAGTTATTTCTTTTCTTTCACTATTCGCCCTGCATAGGGGTGTCTTAAGGGAATAAGTTTCTTTGTTAATCATTTTTCATTGCTGTTTAGACGTAAGAACCTTGACTATTGTTGTATGCATACTTACAGAATTCGACTTAAGGGCTTGGGAAATAACTGACCTTTATTTATAGTGTTGCGCCTAGGATTAGAGAAATTTATGAAAGGTTACATGTGTTTGATTTGTTGGAAGCAGCATGTTTTAATTATGTGTGAACAGTCTTGAAATTGGTATTTGTAAAACGGAATTAATATTTTATGCACTTGGAAAAATAATCCCTTACTGATGTTAAACCGGTTCTTAGGTATAAAATTTGGTTAAGCTTTGCTTGTATTAAAAACTGTATGTATAGCTTGTTCATGACTTTGTTCACTAAATCGTTGGACTTATATAAAGATGTAACTATTGTCATTTCTTCTTCCTTGGAGCTGTTAAGCCGTACAGCCATGCTTTTGGTGCATGTGAGCTTGTAGTGTGGTTCACAGTGAAGTTGGAACTGCCTTTAAGTTAGAAAAATAAATATATAACAATGTATGTGCGAAAATAGAAGAGGGCAACATGTTAAAGGTTCTATTGGTCATGCCTAGGTGATGTAGGTGATTTATGTTGAAGAAAAAGAAATAGAATTGCCATAGGGGGATAGCCTTAAAAACCGATTCTGTTTGTATAACTGAAAACTTGGAAAACAACTCTCCTCAAGGGTAGTAATGTTTTGTTAGACTAGTGTTCTGTTCAGTTTTGCATGTGTTAAATAATCTATATAGGCAGCTTGTTGTATGCCCCTTAGCGCACCCTAATGTAAATGTTAAAAGTTCATTGACCATGCCATGTGTCGTAGGAAGTATGATGTTAAAGAAGAATATATTTTTTTGTCATTCATGCCTCATTGTCTCGGTCTTACATGCATCAAAGGAGGGCACTTGTAGTTATCATTCCTTTCCTTTTCTGCCTAGCCGTAGGAACCATAAACCGGCTCAATTTTTATAAATTGCAGGAGTACGAAAAAGCATTTGACAAAGTGTTGACTTGGATATGTTCTGTTTATTTGCTGCTGTTGTTTTGGGAATTTTGATGACGACATGCTGTTTCTGTTGATTGTTGGCTGATCATTCTAGTAGGCTGTAATATTTTAAGATGCTTGGAGAAAATGTTAGAACATGCCTTAATTTGTGGTATTTGGATTTTTATGATTAGTTGTAAGTTGTAAGATTTTGGTCATATTTTGCAAAAATATTTTCTGTGCGTCTTGAATTCTGCCTTTTAAACTGATTTAGCGAGCACCTTGCGAGTTCTGTTTCTGGGGCTACAGATCTCCGTTTAAGACATAATTTATATGTACTTAAAGCCCCAGATATCTAGTTTCAGATTGTATAAACTTTACAATGAAATTCTGAAATCTCGATTTATTAAGATTTTTGCAAGTCAGGTCGTTTTGGAACATTGCACTAATTTTTCTTGTACTTTGCGAGTTCAGTTTCGGGAGCTAGACACCTCCGAATGAAATAATTTTTATATGCACGTAAAGCCCCAAATGTCTAGTTTTCTTGTATCAAAGAATATTTATAACGCTGATGAACTCGATTTTACACGATTTTTACAAGGCAGCAAGGCTTTTCAAGAAAACTATTATTTCAGGAAGTCATGTATTTTATAAAGCTGCACTCCGATTTCAGTAAACCACCATATTTCAATCATATAAGTGAATTAGTAACTTAAAAACGTAGTTCTGTATTTAATTAAAATTCGTTACGACTCTAATCCGCTTAGCAGCCAACCTCCTTGGACGCGTATAGGGGAGGGTGTCACACTATGACTTGACTCTGGGAGCTATTTCATACTGAGGTTGTGTTGACTGTGTATGGCTTGACCCTGGAAGTCACACATGTGTAACCGCCTATGGCTTTGACCCTGGGGTTACACAAGGATGATATGATGATGTTATGTTTTTGCTGTATGTTTGTATTATATGCTTTATATCTGACTTGTCATGCAGGAAGTGGGCTCAGGGGATTAGAGGATCCTCTATGAACCTTGAGCTTACTGAGATGTTGTTATCTCACCCCGTTTGGGGACATCATTTTAGGTACACAGAGTAGTGGTGATGCTTCTAGGGGCAAGGCCCCCGCATTAAAGTAGATGATGATGCAGTTGATGATTTTATATTATGTTTAGATTTGATGTTAGCATGTAGACTTGTTAACATGCTGAATTATTTTATGGAGATTATTGTATGTGTTTATTTAGGCTCATGATTGTATCCTTAGAGCTATGGATTAATTACTGATGTTTTTATAATTTGAATTAATATAGACTTGATGTATTCATTCAGTTAATTTGGGCATGGAGCCTTCTTGTTTGTATTGACCCATTGAGGGGATTGCAGTCCGTGTGGGACTTGCAAGCTGTCTGTTTAAATTATTATATTTTTCAGGTTAACTGTATGTGTGGGACCAGGTTCCCAATTATCCAAAACACAGCTGTTATGCTGTCCGTGAGACTCCGTCAAGAATGACACTTGATGTCATATCTTGATGGTCAATGGCCACTAATACTGGCTAATAGGATTAATTACTAGATGTTTGTTTAGATTTACGCTTTCGCAATATCTCACGTGAACGTTTTTAGAAATATTTTTATAAAATGTTTTGGAAAAAGTTTACTCGTATTTTTATAAGATGTTTTATTCCTTTTCAAATAAATTTTTCTGCTGTGAATATTAAATATCATGTATGTTAACAACCGGAGTACTACGGGGTGTTACATTTATGGTATCAGAGCAGTTTCACCGGGATGTTCATTGATGTACTGCTTAAGTGTTAGAACTGTTTATTGAGTGTCTCTTGAGTGTCATGATATTGCATATGCTATCACTTGATTGAGCTTAGCTAACTCATACCTCTTGCAGTTTTGTGTAGTGACATGGCACCTCGGGGGAGACCCAGGCAAATAGTTCAAAACCCTCCTCCTGATCCTATTGTTGCAGCTATAGCAACATTGCAGCAGACCCTGAATGAAACCAGGGAAGCTGATTTGAAAAGAATCGAAGAGGCCAGAGAGCGCGATAGAGAGCAGCTGAGAAAGGCCAGTGAAGACCTTATGGCGCAGAATAGGCTGGCCAATGCTGAGATGATCCGACTACTGTTGACAGAGGTACGAGGAAGACTTCCACCACCTTCACCACCTCCTCCACCGCCAGTTACACCACATGTGCAGCAGCAGGTTGCACGTGCTGCTGGTCCCATACAGATTCTTGAGCCTGTTGTGCTGAGACAGGAAGGGTCAGGAAAGGCCCATCAGGAGGCGGAGGCATCTGTCCATGAGGGACTAGTGAGACAGCCAGTTATTGAGGTTGATAGATCAGCTATACCACCCAGGTTTGACCGGGATACTAGAAAGCGTATGCTGAATGCTTTCAGGAAGCATTCCCCACCTCATTACAAAGGTGGAAGAGATCCCATCACAGCATTGGAGTGGCTCCAAAAGATGGAGCGCATTTTTTAGGTTATGGAATGCGATGCCAACACGAAGCTCCTATATGCAGTGTACATGTTACAGGGGGATGCTGCTGACTGGTGGAGTAATGTTTGAAACCCACTTGAGTGCCAAGGTTATGCTATTACTTGGCCGTTATTTGAGAGGAATTTTCTACAGAAGTACTTCCCTGAAGAAGCCAGGGAAAGAAAGAAAAGTGAGTTTGAAGACCTCCGACAGGGAGGCATGATTGTGGATGAATATCTGAGCAAGTTTAACCGCTTGGCAAAATATTCTTGTTATGGTAGAGCTCCCCTCACTCCAGAAGACAAGGCCTTTCGATTCAGGAAGGGTCTGAATGATATGATAGCAGACAAACTGGCTGGTCATTGCACCAGAGATTTTGTGGAGTTGATCAAGCAGTGCCAGAATATTCAGGAGCACTATCGTACCAGGGGAAAGGAAGCAGCGGGAAAGAGCTTCAGTGGGAGGACTGCGCCCTGGAAGGGTAAGAGCAAAGGTTTGCAAGCACAGCAAAATACCAAGTTTAAGAAGACTCCCTTTGTGAAGAATGGAAGCAGAATGTCTGGTGCAGGGAAGATTCCCACTTGTGCCAAGTGTGGGAAGATGCATACAGGTGTTTGTCGACTAGGGCAGAATGTTTGCTTCAGTTGCGGTCAGGCAGGAAACTATTCCAGAGAGTGCCCCAAGAAGACGGGGCAAGTTGCAGCTATGCAGGCGATCCCTATTCAGTCCGTGCCTACTCAGAGAGCCATAGAGGAGCCTATGGCGCCCACTAGTGCCAGGGTATATGCAGTGACACAACAGGAGGCAGAGAGGTCTGCAAACCTTATCAGAGGTACTATTCTTATCAGAGGATATGCTTTTGATGCCATGTTTGATTCTGGAGCTATCCATTCCTTTATATCGGAATTTGTTGCTAATGGGGTACATCTACCCATTTATGAGTTCACGCCTCCAATGGTAATGAAGACTGCCACCGGAGACATTGTTTCTACGTCTTTGAAGTGCAAAGAAGTCAGATTCATATATGAACAAGAAGAGTATATGGTGGATTTGATAGTGCTTGAGGGCATGAATCTACACATTATCTTGGGTATGGATTGGCTGGTCCGATATGGTGTGATGCTAGATTGTTGTAGCAGAAGGGTTTTCTTTGCTGCAAAAGGAGAAAAGCCGGACAGTTTGTACTTGACGGCACAGAAATTAAATAAGGCTCTAAATGAGGGAGATGCAGGATACATTATCCTGGGAGGACTCGTAGGAGACTCCAAAGAACCTACTGCTAATATTCCGGTTGTATGCGAGTTTGAAGATGTATTTCCGGAAGAAATTCCTCATTTTCCACCTGAGAGGGAGATTGAATTCTCAATTGACTTAGTACCTGGTGTGGGGCCTATCTCATTGGCTCCATACCGGATGTCACCAGTGGAGTTAGCTGAGCTGAAGAAACAGTTAGAAGAATTATCCCGCAAGAACTTTATTAGACCGAGTGTATCTCCTTGGGGTGCACCAGTCATCTTCGTGAAGAAGAAGGATGGGACTATGAGGTTGTGCACTGATTATCGACAGTTAAACAAGGTGACAGTAAAGAACAAGTATCCTCTCCCACGCATTGATGATCTGTTGGATCAGCTCAGGGGTGCTTCAGTGTTCTCGAAGATTGATCTTCGTTCCGGATATCACCAGATCCGGGTAAAAGCAGAGGATATCCCGAAGACGGCTTTCCGATCCAGATATGGGCACTATGAGTATCTAGTGATCCCATTTGGGCTTACTAATGCCCCGGCCGTGTTCATGAGTTATATGAACCGGATTTTCAAACCACATTTAGATCAGTTTGTTGTGGTATTCATTGATGATATTCTGATCTACTCTAAAAGTAAGGAAGAACATGCAGAGCATTTGAAGATAGTTCTACAGATTTTAAGGGAGCATCAGTTATATGCCAAACCATCCAAGTGTGAGTTTTGGTTACATGAGATCCAATTTCTTGGACACGACATCTCATCTACAGGAGTGGTTGTTGATCCGAGTAAAATTGAAGCTGTGTTGGATTGGGAGAGACCCAAGAGTGTTACTGAGATCCAGAGTTTTCTGGGTTTAGCTGGATACTACAGGAGGTTTATTAATGGATTCTCCAGAATCGCCTTGCCATTGACTAGGTTGACCCGAAAAGGGGTGCCATTTGCATGGACCCTTGGGTGTGATGTGAGTTTTCAAGAATTGAAAGATAAGTTGACTACCGCACCAGTTCTGATTCTTCCTGATCTAGAGAAGAGATTTGAGATCTATTGTGATGCATCCAAGTATGGATTAGGGTGCGTGTTGATGCAGGAGCGAAAGGTAGTGGCCTATGCTTCTAGACAGTTGAGACCACATGAAGAGAATTACCCTACTCATGATCTTGAGTTAGCGGCCGTGGTTTTTGCATTGAAAATATGGAGACACTTCTTGTATGGAGCTACCTTCACAGTTTTTAGTGATCACAAAAGCTTGAAGTATCTATTCGATCAAAAGGAGCTTAATATGAGACAAAGGAGATGGATGGAATTCCTGAAGGATTATGAGTTTGACCTTCAGTATCACCCTGGAAAGGCGAATGTAGTGGCTGATGCCTTGAGCAGAAAGACCACGGGTGTGGCTAGCATGATGATTGCAGAGTATGAATTGATTGAGGAGTTCAGGGATTTGCGAATTTCTGTGACACCATTTGAGACTTCATATTTCATGACTACGGTCGAAGTCCGAAATTCGTTAATGGAAAAAGTTAAAGCGGCCCAAGTGCTTGATGAAGGGATCCAAATGATGAAAGAGCAAGATTTTGTGTTCACCGATGCTTCTCATGTGAAATACTATAAAGATCGGTTAATTATCCCAAAGGGGCCAATGGTAGAAGAAGTGTTAACCGAGGGCCATATGGGTAAGTACACAATTCACCCGGGTGCAACTAAGATGTACCAAGATTTGAAACAAAATTTTTGGTGGTCTGGGATGAAGAAAGACATAGCCCAGTTTGTGAATAAGTGCCTTATTTGTCAGAAGGTAAAAATTGAGCATCAGAAGCCTTCTGGTTTGTTACAGCCATTAGATATTCCGGAGTGGAAGTGGACGAGTATATCCATGGACTTTGTTGTTGGATTACCAAGAAGCCAGGCTGGATTTGATTCCATATGGGTTGTGGTTGATAGGTTGACTAAATCCGCCTATTTCATTCCAGTCAAGACGACTTTCTCCACAGAGCAGTTAGCCAGACTATATGTCAGAGAGATTGTGAAGCTTCATGGCATTCCCGAAAGCATAGTCAGTGATCGGGATCCGAAGTTTACTTCACGCTTCTGGGAAGCGTTGCATGAGGCCTTTGGTACTCAATTAAGATTGAGTACTGCATACCACCCGCAGACAGATGGTCAGATAGAGAGGACCATTCAGACACTAGAGGACATGCTGAGAACATGTGTGATAGAGCAGGTTAATGCTTGGGACAAGTACCTGCCACTAGTTGAGTTCTCCTACAACAACAGTTATCATGCCAGTTTGGGTGTGGCTCGTTATGAGGCCTTGTACGACCGTAGGTGTAGAGCACCTACTTGTTGGACGGAGATTGGAGAAAGACAGTTATTGGGGCCAGACTTGGTCCAAGAGACTATAGAGCAGATTGAGATTATCAGAGATAGGCTGAAGAAAGCCCAGAGCCGTCAGAAGAGTTACTATGATGTCAAGCACAGACCCCTTGAGTTTTCTGAAGGGGATCATGTATTCATTCGATTATCACCCACTACAGGTGTTGGAAGTGCCTTGGGAGTGAGGAAGTTGACTCCACGGTTCATTGGGCCCTACCAGATAACAAAGAGGGTCGGACCGGTGGCGTATCAACTTGATCTACCTCCCAACTTGGCGAATTTACATGACGTCTTCCATGTGAGTCAACTCCGCAGATATATATCTGATGACTCACACATTGTACATCATGATGACATAGAGGTTAAGAAGGACCTGAAGTTCGTTGTTGAACCTTCAAAGGTTCTTGCTCGAGATGAGAAACGGCTTCGAAATAGAGTTATTCCCATGATCAAGATTTAATGGGTGGGATTGACACCTGAGGACGCCACATGGGAGAGGGAGGATGATATTCTCCGGCGATTTCCCGAGTTTGATATCAGGTATCATCCGATTTTGAGGACAAAATCTTTTTAAAAGGTGTGGTGAATATAATGACCCTAATTTTGTGATCTTAAATTTGAGGGTAATGATGAGGACCTTATGGTCATAAATAGAATGAGAAAAAAATTCTAAGAATTTTGATACCCATATTGAGGGTATTATGCACAGATGAATTTTCATCTGCTAATTTTAACTGTTGACGTAATAACAGTCAGTAGAATAGCTCCAAATTAGCAAATTATAGTTAGAGAGCTAATCTAATGATATAAACATCATAAATGAGGTTAGGATTTAATTTGATGAAGATTGATACCCATATTGGGGTATTTTTCAAAAGTCACTTTTGCCGGATATTTTGTACTGCTGTAGCAGCAGCCGGTAGAATCTCGAAAAGGGGAAAAAATGAGAAAATGGAAATGAAGACCAATATATGCCTAACAAGTCATAATTAGACCAAAAATGTTAAAGTTAGAGTCTTGGGTGTTTCAGGGTAGAAATTTGATAACCGTTCAGAGAAAAATTACACCGGGCGTCATTAAATGACAGAAAGTCACTTAATGACATGGCGAAAACCCTAAAAATATAAGAAGACTCTTCCCCTTCCCTTCCCATCAGCAGCCCACTTCACTCTCTCTCTACCTTGGAGGTTTTCAAATTTTCTCCACCTTCTCTCTAAGATCCCACCACCTAAACTTCATTAAAATCCAAAACACTCTTCACCAAAGTTGTTCCCCTGATCATCCTCTTCAATAATATCCTATTTTTATTTTGAAAAGCCAAATTTTCATGGTGGAAACCTTCCCATACAGCAGCGATTTTGGAGCTTCTTCATGCCATGGAGATGTTATTTTGAGTTCTCTTGGAAGAACATTCCTTGGTACTTGTTTTCTTGAGTCTACTGTAGGTTCTTGGTAAAAAAAAAAAGCATTCTTGGTAAGTAAAGGTTGGATCTTGATCTAAAGGAGCCATCTTAGAGAGGTGTGCCTAGAGAACCGTACACTTGAGGATTTTGTTGGAGCATACGTATACTATTGGAGTGTGGGCTTGTGCTAAGCTCCCAGAGGTAAGCTCTTAGTTCTAGTTTACTCCTCTCTCTTGTGGCCCCACCATGGTGGTGGGCATTATGGTTATATTGTATGAAAGTATATGGTATGATGTATATGTGCATTCATTCACATTCATATAGTTGTTATATGATCTTGATGTTATGATGATGCACTGATGATATATGTTATGAGGATCCTGGCCAGTGATCATGGTATGTAGGCTGCCTGTGACTTGACTCTGGGAGCTATTTCATACTGAGGTTGTGTTGACTGTCTATGGCTTGACCCTGGAAGTCACACATGTGTAACCATCTATGGCTTTGACCCTGGGGTTACACAAGGATGATATGATGATGTTATGTTTTTGTTGTATGTTTGTATTATATGCTTTATATCTGACTTGTCATGCAAGAAGTGGGCTCAGGGGATTAGAGGATCCTCTATGAACCTTGAGCTTACTGAGATGTTGTTATCTCACCCCGTTTGGGGACATCATTTCAGGTACACAGAGTAGTGGTGATGCTTCTAGGGGCAAGGCCCCCGCATTGGAGTAGATGATGATGCAGTTGATGATTTTCTATTATGTTTAGATTTGATGTTAGCATGTAGACTTGTTAACATGCTGAATTATTTTATGGAGATTATTGTCTGTGTTTATTTAGGCTCATGATTGTATCCTTAGAGCTATGGATTAATTACTGATGTTTTTATAATTTGAATTAATATAGACTTGATGTATGCATTCAGTTAATTTGGGCATGGAGCCTTCTTGTTTGTATTGACCCATTGAGGGGATTGCAGTCTGTGTGGGACTTGCAAGCTATCTGTTTAAATTATTATATTTATCAGGTTAACTGTATGTGTGGGACCTGGTTCCCAATTATCCAAAATACAGTTGTTATGCTGTCCGTGAGACTCCGTCAGGAATGACACCTGATGTCATATCTTGATGGTCAATGGCAACTAATACTGGCTCATGGGATTAATTACTAGATTTATGTTTAGATTTACGCTTTCGCAGTATCTCACGTGAACGTTTTTAGAAATATTTTTATAAAATGTTTTGGAAAAAAGTTTACTCGTATTTTTATAAGATGTTTTATTCCTTTTCAAATAAAGTCTTCCGCTGAGAATGTTAAATATCATGTATGTTAACAACCAGAGTACTACGGGGTGTTACACACGAAAATGTGTAGCAAGGTTAGCCCTTTCTTCACAAAGGTCACCACTTGGAGCTCCAACAACCAAGATGAATGACTCCCACAACACACAACTCAGAGGCAACCCCTCCCAATCCTACACACAGCACCCACAACTCAGAAGGTGACACATTTCCCCATCACCAAGTACTCACTCAAGTGTTCATCATATTAAGAGGAAGAATCAAAGGGAAATGAGTGAGTTTTGTTGAGTTTTCTTCAAGGAAATAAGGTGGCAAGCATGAGAGTGTCAAACTCAGAAATGGAGGCATGTAGGGGAGTGGTGTTTCTGACCTAGGAAGTTGTGCTATTCTATTTATAGGCGGATTAAGCTTAATCACATTGTATTAGCACTAATAGCTACGCTTAGCATTTTAATCCCAAACTTTGGATTCTGAACCTAGCCATTTTTCTAAGATTTGTCATATTTTTATTTTATTTTTCGCAGCACTTTGCTAGTACGTGCGTTTACGAAGCCGGTATCATTTCTGACACCAATTCTCATTATTTTAACTTGAAACTAGTTATACTAGTCCTATATATTATTCTAGTAATATATACACACTTTTCATAATTTTCTGGGATACTTCATCGGTACGCATTTATACCGTGAGGCAGAACTGGTATCTGCACTTTTCGTCAGAAAAGCGACTTTTAACATTATTAATCACTTACCATAATTATTTAAGCCTTCTCATAATTATTAGGATCAATTATGGAATTATCTCATTAATCTCATAATTAATTTATTTAATTTCCTAAATTAACGGTGCGGGTTCTTACAAAAGATAACTAGGTGCATAAAATATCACATGTAGTCGCTTTGGAATATATGGCATACTCACTGGCATGTCGACAACGGCCGGAGGGCTGTGGTGCAAAGGAAATCCCTCTTGTCTAGCACGTCGGGATCGGTGACCCTCATGAGCTAGGACCTGCATGTTACGGATAGTAGGCGGCGACAAATCCTCTCCAGGCTCAATGATCCTGTCAACGTGTTGGATAACTAACATAGCCTGCTCTGCCTCATGATGCAGTCTCTCGAAGGAGAACAAATCCAGAACCTCTGGTTGCACCATGTGAAGCTTCGCTTCCACTCGATCAGCCTGCAGTTGATATTCAATTGAAAAATGAATTAATATTAACTCATAGAGATGTACAAATCTTAATATGAGAAACAACTAGCTAAACATAGCACAGTGTGGTTCTAAGCCGCTCTCTGAGTAAGCCAGCGTCGGGTCACTCTCCAATACCACTGAATGTATTGGCTATTAACTGACAAGTGCGGCTGACCGTCCAACTCCTGAAGATTCTGCACAACTAGATTATCCTTGTCGCCCCATTGTGCAATGAAATGAGCATACTGATCACTCTAGTCCACATCCGGCTTGCCCCTCAAAAAAGTGGTGGACATATCAGGCGGGCACTCAATAGGAGGATCGGGGATCGACTTCCTATAACCAGACTGTCTGAGGACCCTGTCTGGCTGCTGGTAGACGACAATGTGATAATATATAAGTGGACACACCGCCAATCATCTGCGCCTCTGCTCAGGTGTAGGCTAATGCTCATGAAAACCCTCGTACGACATCCAATCAATCTTGTGCCTACGTATAACATCCAGGCGGTGCTGAATCCTGGGAAGGTTTGTGGCTCTATGCTACCGCCAATCATGCACATTAAATTTGCAAAATACAAAAGTTGACAATTAGCAACAATAATAGCGAACAAAATTTACATATGTAATTAGTATAACATACCTGTGACCATATATGGCCCCTGAGTCTACCACGTGCGGGACCCCAAGAGAGATCCTCTGTAATTGGGTCCATGCCCACAGCTGAAGAAGCAATACACACCCACCCATATCCGAGCGTGCTATGTTCGTCACGACTGATAACTCATGGTATAGGCGGGTAAGTACAACTGAACCCCAACTAAAAGTTCCCGCTGATGGAAAATCATCCAGGACTAGTAAAAATCTACTAGTCATAAAACTGAAGGCAATCTCTACAAAGAGCATCCCCCCTAAGATGCACATGATCAATACGCGCGTGTACCTAATGCGTTGTTCCTCCACGGCAACATGCGGACCATAATGACAAAAGTGCTGGCGTAACCACCGAAGGCTCACTTGACCACTCGTCACGTCACGATATGTTTCTGGCTGAATTATGAGATTTTCAAATATTACGTGCCGCCATCATACTGTCCAGCACGACCAGAGATAACGTCGCCATCCGTGGGAAACCCAACAGATAGTGTACATCCTCTAGGGTGATCATCATCTCACCATCCACCATACGAAATGTCTGCATCTCAGGCCGCCAATGCTTGACAAGCGCGAAAATAAGGGCATGGTCAATCTGAAACAATAAAAATGGGTGATGTTTTCAAAACAATTAATCCATATGAATTAAAAAAAGCAATAAATGAATACTTACATCGTGGTTGCGCAGCCGTGCAACGTGAAAGAATCTAGCTTGCCTCAAGTATTGCTTGATGTCCTTAGGTATGTTCCATGGGTCATGTGTGGCGGTGCGTCTGATATTGAGTTGCCGATCGCCTTGGCCATTCCACATATATGTCGAAATGTGTTTCTCTTGTAATGTCAGGAGAGAGGTATCAAAGGGGCCCGGTGTAATGATGCTACGAGGAGATCCTGGGAGCCAGGAGGTGCGAGATCATGCTCCTCACGGGGCTATGAACATAAACTAAATTTAAAAATAATTAATTAACAGACAGAAATTAAATTAATTAACACTCTTTAGAATAATTAATTAACACTTTTGAAATAATCTAAATTAATATAAACTAAATTAAACTAAATTAATTAACAAACATAAATTAAATTTAATTCATTAAAACTCCAAAACTAAATTAAATTACTTGACAGTTCAAAAATAATTTAACTTAAAATAAACTAAATTAAATTAAATTAATTACCAGACATAAATTAAATTAAATTAACAGTCTTAAATTAAATTAGTTTAACGTAAGTTATTTAAAATTGAAATATTCAAACCAATGTTAATTTTCCTTAAATCATTTTATTTCAAAATACAAAATTTAATAATTAAAATTATCCTATAATTTATTTATGGGAAATATTTTTCTCATGTATGCAACACAAAAAAGTGAGTGGGACCCACTAAGAAGAAGAGAGAGAAAGGAAAAAATGGGTCCTATTCATTTTTGTATGTGTTGCATGAGATAATTTGTCTCATGTAACATGAGAAAAACATATCCCTATATTTATACTAACTCATTCGACAAACATATAAATCATGTCATCTATCCTAGGGTTTAATTTCTACACTAGAAAGTCAATTAATATCTAAATATATCATCTATCCTAGAATTTAATTCGTATAATAATAAAAATATCATCTAATCTATTATACAAAATAACAGCATTTAAATTTAAAACAATAATAAAAAAACAATAAACTAAATTGTAGTGAAAAAAATAAATAAATAAAACTAACCTGTATCAATGCCTTTAGGGGAGGGGAACCAGTTTGTGTGATAGGGGGAGGAGGGGGGACCAGTGAGAGAGAGCGGGAAAAGGGGGGAACCTTTTTTATAGTGGTGGGGACCACTAAAAACGTTGAACAGTCCCGCGATTTTGTTTCGATTGTCACAGGTATCACACGTGCATTGTGTGGCGCTGCGGTGGCCACGTAAGATGCTACGCTACCCAGCGACTTTGGCCACGTAACATGCCAAGCTGCCCAACGTTTAAGGCCGTGTGGTAGGCTGGTGTAGAATCTGTCTGCCACGTAATCTCACTGCATTGTGTAGCGGCATACGTGGCCCTGAACTTTCTGCCACGTGTGCACACCTAACTCGCCAGGTGTTGTAGCGAGTTAGGTGACGTGGCATTTTGAAAAAAAAAAATTCAGTCCATGACATTTAGATAATTTTTCGTGAATAGTGTAGCATTTTGGTGGTTGTCACTAACTCTACCCTCGTACACATTGTTGGATTTTTTCTCCAAGAAAATTCAAACTCGACAAAGTATTTAATTATATCTTGATAAGCTCTACACTCGTAACGCTGTTGAATTTTCTCCAAGAAAGTACAACTCGAGAATTGAAATCTGCTTCCACTGTTTACCACAAAAAAAAAAGGTTCCCACCAAAAGAAAAAGACAACATAACACACAAAACAGAGTAAAGAATAAGAAATTTTACCGATAGTTGAGACAAGAAATTTTACCATTACTAGGGTAAAGCGTTAGAAGTTGAGGAATGGTAATAAGAATATAATATGAGTTATGGTCAGGTCAAGGCAAAAAAACTATACTACAGAATTTTCAATCTGCATGGTACTGTGAGCACATATCTACATAGTTCCACTTATTCTCATCTTCTTGCCAAAGAATCATTTAAAAATCCCCTTAGATTTCTAACCAAAAAAAAACCCCTTTCCCTCCATTGTATCTTTTCTTTAACCAAAGACTACATACCTTTAGATGAAGTCATTTGTCTCAATTTCCAAATCAAATGCACAATAAAATCATGATCAACAGCAAAATTCATCTTCCAAAATTAACCGCACTCAGGCACACAAATAAAAATCTGAATCCTGGTAACAGAACAATCCTATTATTTAATCTAGATGGGCACTTAAGTGCTTAAATACCTAATCAAACAATAAGCAACACTGAAACACAGATTAAATTTAAGAATAAAAAATTTAAAAAAAAATCCTTATTTAATTTTTTTGTATTAGGTCACATTAGAGGTGTGAGCACCTGCATAGAGGAAGGGGGAAAAGTAGTTTGGTATCACACCCGAATCTTAAACACTTGAGCCGATTCCGATTGAGCAAAAAAGCTAGTCAGAATATCCATATTTTTACTAAGTAGACAATTTTGACAAAATGACTCAAATACCAATATCTATGTATTAATCGCAAATTAAATTTTAAAACACCATAAACCCTACATCCTACCGAGTTTAAAACCGAACGTGTAATACAAATAATAAAAGAATAAACCCGAGAGAGAGATACCATGTGTGGATACTTGTCTTGGTCGACAATGCGAGTGTTCTCGAGCTTGACGGTTGTTCTGGACGAACATTTATCTGGATTCTCTCTGTGTAGTTAATGTCCGCTCTTATCTTAACCCTTAGACTATATATAGGTGTAGCCTTGGAACGGTTACCTGTGTCATGGGATTGGTGATTACCATCGTGACATCGTGTCAGGCCCACTTAAAACTCCCTTACTGTAAGTGCTGGCTGACTCAACTGACTGCTACTCCAGTACGTGCAACCGCTAAGGACCTGCTTACTCGCCTATTCCTGGTTCCGAGTATCTCGCATGTACAAGCCCATCTAGCTCGCTGTGTTAACCCGGAACATTAAGCCCCCAAGCTCGGAGTTAAATGGGTTTTTTGCTCCGAGTTTAGCTCCCAAAGTTTCCCTTTTTCGTTAAGTCCTGTACCTTTCCCTTATATCTGTATCCTTATTAAATACTCTTTGCCTATTCGGCTTCTAATCGCCACTTGTCACTCTGTGGTTGCCTTGATTTTCGAAAGGACTTGACATCTGAAACGACGCATCCTGCAACTCATCATTATTTCTTGAAATTCGAAAATGTGGGTTGCTCATTACCCTTATATCAGCGTTTGGGTTTCATTGCATTTCACCATTTTCCTTCTTCTTCTTCGTTTCGATATTTCGCCTTTCTTGCTCTTCTTTCTGATATTTCTTCCTTGCGGCTTCATTGTTCTTCCTTGTGGATCTTGCTATTACTCTTTTGTCACCTGGTTGAAGCCTTCGTCCCTCACACCAGTAAGTTCCTCTCTTTCCTTTACAGCGTAGTTAACTTATGGTATTATGTGTGCTTATTTATGCTTATTACGGTACATCCATCTCTTTAACCACATGTTGTCGAAAACTTACCGTCTTATCTTGTATTTTTTTCCTTTCTTCCACCTTGTTCTGATCTTTATCTCTTCCTTTCTTTGATTTTCTTTAACCACCCTGGCATGTTCTGGAGGGGTTAATCATCTATCGTAACCCACAAATTTTGCGTTATATACCTTTTAATTTGCGTTATATTTTCTAAAATAGATTTTATTGGTACCTTTCCGTTCAGGCCATGACGAGGAATCGTCCTTACCGTTCGCTTCCCTTATCACGCTTCGCATTACCTTCTACTGTTGAAGGTTTAGAATGGGTTGAAGAAGAAGCTCTAGGGCTTCGCTCCTCTTATGAAAACCAACCGAGTTCTCTTCATACTGCCTTACAAACTGTGCCTTTATTTCGTGACTCAATTATCACTTCTTTCCGAGTTGAAGTACCCGGAGAAAAAGAACGTATTTGTTCACCTTCTAGGCAAGGTGAGAATTCTTTCTTCTTTGTCTACAAATGTTTATTTTCTGAGCTCTTCATATCCTTACCTTTTTCCAAGTTCCAAGTAGACGTCCTGAATCACTTGCAAGTCGCCCCCTCTCAACTACATCCTAACAGTTGGTGTTTTCTACATACCTTTGAGATAATTTGTCGCTCGTTTGGGTTCTCCTATTCGTTTCGGGTCTTTTTCTGTCTTTTTGCTGTGTTCCGAAATGCTGTGGATAAACGATGTACTCGTCATAGCTGGGTTTCTTTAAAGGCTCGACCCGGGTTACGTTGGTGTTCTATATATGAAGATAACTGGAAAAATCTTAAGGAAGAATACTTCAAAATATGTATTCCTGAAGCTCTTCCTGCCACTCCTTCTGCCTCTTCTTCTTCTTCTTAACTTGCCTCACCCTCTGCTTTCTTTTTGGGTCAGCACGGAGCTCCGCGCTTTCCTCTTAGTTGGAACCGTCTTCATTACACCACTCCGGCCAAGGCATTCTTGACGAATTCACTGAATTTGAACCTCGAAGAAACTGAAACTTACACTTGGTTTACCAAGCTTGCCTCCGAATTAGCTAAGGAAAATATTTCCCTCATTCCTCGGTCTATTATAACTTATAAAGACTCTTCTGAGTGGGTTTGCAAAAAATTAAGTAAGTAACTTAAATAGTTTTGATATGTTTTTGTTTTTTTTTTTTTTTTTTTTTGAATATTACGTTTAACCTCAAATCTATTTTCTTTGTATCTGTGATTCTCAGATAAAGTCATGGACCCTTCCTTTTTTCCCCGCCAAAAGCAAAAGGCTACCCGTAAAGATGATTCTTCTGCCTCCGGTGGAAAAGACCTCTCTCCTACTCGTTCTCCGCTGCCGGCTACGTCTGCTACCAGTTCTATCCCGGACAATACTGTTATAATGGATGTGGAGGCCCCCATTGATTCTAGCGAGCTCCTTCGAAGGAAACGAGTTCGTATTAACGAACCTAGTCCAGATTCTTCTGTTGAAAAGTCTTCAACGCCTCCTACCTCTGTCATTGCTACTACTCGCGCGGAACCCCCTTTTATGAAAAAATTGAAACATTATTTTATTCCCGGGCTTTGTGACAAATGGGACAAGTTCTCTTTAGATCAACTTATGGCCAAATTTGCTAACATCCGAGATCACTCCCTCCGAGAAGCGCACTATTATGAAATGGCACTTCTCGCCTTGGCTGAACGTCAACAACTTCTGACTGATCTGAAAGAGTCTCAACTCGTAAAGGAGAAGTTACAAACAGAACAGACGCAGCTCCTTCAAAAGGTCGAAGCTGCCGAGTTTGTTGCTCAAGGCTTCCAAATTAAACTCAAAGACAGCGAAGAATCTCATAAGAAAAGCAATGAAGAACTTGCTACTCTCAAAAAGGAACATCAAGTGTTAACTGAGAAAAACCAGGCGTTGACAAAAGATTATGAGAATGCTGACCTCCGGGTAGCTGAGTTAGAGTTAGAAGTGGATACTTTGAAGAAAAATGTCCAGTCTTTACACAAGCTGCTGAAGACATGGATTCCAAATATGTTGACTTCGGTCATCAAATTCGTGGCTGGGTTGTGGATCAGGTGAAATTTTTCCATCCAGACTCTCCCTTGCCTCATTTGAACAAAATAGAAACTTTCAACTTCATTGATAATGACCGACTATGCACTCATGACGAACAAGGCTCTGTTGTTGTTCTTGTTGAAAACCCCTCTGATTATTTGGGATTTACCCCTGCTTCCAACCTTGCTACCTCAAGCCCTGCTCCTAAGACTACTTAGAGCAGTTTAGACATCACTTGATTTTGTACTCAGCTCTTTTATTATAACTATTGTAATCTTGTACTCGTAAGCTACTTATTTTCATTAAGTATTTGAACCCGTAAGCGTGAAGTGAAATGATGTATTATTATTTGATTCTCACTTTCCTTTAAATACCTGCTTGCTCTTGTTGACACAATTATACTCTCATTACTCTTTTTTTTTTTTTTACTCGACAGTATGTCTTTACATAACCGTTTCCGAGTAGGAATTGTACGATTGCCCAAGAGGCCAATGAAGGCGGCAAGGGACTTTAATTTTCCCGTTTCCGAGTAGGAATTTAACGGCTGCCCAAGAGGCCAATGAAGGCGGCAAGGGACTTTAATTTTCCCGTTTCCGAGTAGGAATTGAACGGCTGCCCAAGAGGCCAATGGAGGCGGCAAGGGACTTTATTTTCCCGTTTCCGAGTAGGAATTGAACGGCTGCCCAAGAGGCCAATGAAGGCGGCAAGGGACTTTAATCTTCCTGTTTCCGAGTAGGAGTTAAACGGCTGCCCAAGAGGCCAATGAAGACGGCAAGCGACTTTAATTTTCCCGTTTCCGAGTAGGAATTAAACGGCTACCCAAGAGGCCAATGAAGGCGGCAAGGGACTTTAATACACTTTAACAATTCCTAAAGAGCATAATAACATAATACATTTTAATACACTTTAAAGTCGGAATGGCTTGATTGAATTGAAATATTGCAATACATAATAACATATGTAAAGTAACTGCAACACATAACATAAAATACTCCTACTACATTTAACAAACTAGCTTCCTAATCCTTAATGCAAAGCTAAGGCCCTACGACCTGCCATCCGACTTCCACTTAGACCTGGATTTCTTCAACTAAAGTACCTTTTTAACTTGGCAGCATTCCAATATCGCGGAACTGGCTTCCTATCCAAGTGCTCTATCTGATACGCTCCAGTCTTCGTGGCAACTATTACTCGATGAGGACCTTCCCAATTAGCTGCCATCTTTCCATCTCTTGCATTTTTGTTACCCACATCTGCCCGCCTGAGCACCAAATCTCCTTCCTGAAACGTCCTTTTGACCACAGTTTTATTATATCTCATTGCTGCTCGTTGCTTGGACGCCAATTCTACCATTGCCACCTTTTCTCGTTCTTCGTCTAACAACTGTAAATCAATTTTCATCATCTCCTCATTCCCGTCTTCCTTTTCTTCTGATATCATTTTCCTCCTCCAAGTCGGCTCTCCGACTTCCACGGGAAACATAGCTTCAAAACCATATGTCATCTTAAATGGTGTTTCTTGAATGCTGGACTGTACTGAAGTCCTATATCCCCACAACACATTATCCAACTCTTCTACCCAACTTCCTTTACACCCTTCCACCCTCCTTTTGAGTCCATTCGTCAAGATTTTGTTAGCCGACTCTACTTGCCCATTCGTTTGGGGATGTTCTACGGCAGCGAATTTGTGTTTTATCCCTAAGTCAGCTACCATCTGTCTGAACTTCTTGTCTATGAACTGTGTCCCGTTATCAGTGATAATTATGGCCGGAATACCGAATCTGCAAACTATCTTTCCAATAAAGAACTTCTGGACCTTCCGAGTAGTAATTGTCGCTACCGGTTCTGCCTCAATCCACTTAGTAAAATAATCTGCTGCCACTATCAAATATCTAACTCCTCCAACTGCCCTAGGAAAGGGACCTAGAAGATCTAATCCCCACTTATAGAATGGCCATGGTGAAGAAATGGTAAATAACTCTTCAGGAGGGGCTTGATACACACTAGCAAACTTCTGGCATTGGTCACACTTCTGAACATGTCTTTTAGCATCTTCCCCCATTGTTGGCAAAAAATATCCTGCTCGTATAGCTTTCCTTGCCAACGACTTCCCCCCAAGGTGGTGTCCGTTAATTCCCTCATGTATTTCTTCTAGCACATATTCTGTATTTGGTGCAGTAATACATTTCAGCAAAGGTGACTTTATTCCCCGTCTATATAATTGCCCTTCTATCATCACAAACCACGCCGCTCGTCTTCTCAAACGACTTGCTTCCATCTTTTCATTTGGTTCTTTACCTATCATCAAATAATCCTTAATTGGGCTCCTCCAATCTACTTCTTCTACTATCCATACTACACTCGGAGCCCTAATGCTTTGCTGAATGATGGACCTCAAACTTCCCGTGGCTTTGGTACTGGCCAACTTTGATAGGACGTCTGCTCATACATTATCCCCTCTCGGTATATGCTCTACGCGGATTTCCTTAAATTCCCTCATCAGTTCTTGTACCTTAGCTAAGTACTTTATCATAACTTCTCCTCTTGCTTGGTACACCCCACTTATTTGTGAAGTCGCCAACTGAGAATCACTGTACACTGTCAAACATTCTGCACCGAGCTCTTTTGCCAAAACCAACCCGGCAATCATTGCTTCATACTCGGCTTGATTATTACTTGTGGGGAATGTTAGTGACAAGGAATGCTCTACCGCAACTCCCTCTGCATTTTCCACTATAACTCCCACTTCACTCCCTCTTCTATTAGACGATCCGTCTACAAACAACTTCCACCATTTATTTGCTTCAGTGCTTCCAGGATGTGTCATTTCTACCATAAAATCAGCCAATGCTTGTGCTTTAATTGCCTTCAGTGCTTCAAAGGTAATACCAAACTCAGATAACTCTATTGCCCACGCCACCATTCGCCCTGCTAAATCCGGCTTATGTAACATCTGCTTGATTGGCTGGTTCGTTCTGACTATTATTTGATGGCACTGAAAATACTGACGAAGCCGCCGTGCTGAAATTAGTAACGCAAAAGCCACTTTCTCTACATGCTGGTACCTCACCTCTGCTCCTTGTAATACTTTGCTGATAAAGTACACGGGTTGCTGTTGCCCACTCTTTCCTTCTTGGACAAGCACATGACTTATTGCTTCTTGGGAAACGGACAAATACAAATATAAAAGCTCCCCTGGTCCTGGCTTAATAAGAATTGGGGGTGAAGCTAACATATTTTTGAAATGCTGAAATGCAACTTCACACTCCTCGGTCCATGTAAATTCAGACCCCTTTTTTAAGAGTTGAAAAAGTGGTACAAACACTTGCGCAGATTTAGCCAAAAATCTTGACAGAGCTGTCACGCGTCCATTTAACTTCTGTACTTCTTGAACATTTTCTGGACTCTTCATTTCCATCACTGCTCTACACTTATCCGGGTTAGCCTCTATTCCCTTTTCTGTCAACAAGAAACCCAAGAACTTTCCAGCCGGAACTCCGAAAGCACACTTACTCAGATTTAAACGCATATTGTGCTTCCGAACTTGCTCAAAAACCTCTTGCAGATCAGCCAAATGCCTCCTCTCATCTTCCGATTTCACAATCATGTCATCCATGTAAACCTCTAACATTCTTCCCATCTGCCCCTTAAACACTTTATTCATCATCCTCATATAAGTCGCCCCTGCATTCTTGAGCCCAAAAGGCATGACGTTATAACAATAGACAGCATTTTCTATCACAAATGCTGTCTTCTCTTGGTCTTCTTTCTATAATGGAATCTGATTATACCCGGAGTAGGCGTCCATAAACGACAACAATTTGTAACCTGATGCCTTATCTACCAGATGATCAATATTGGGTAACGGAAATGGGTCTTTAGGACAAACCTTATTCAAATCTGTGTAATCCGTACACATCCTCCATCTCCCATCTGGCTTCTTAATCAACACTGGATTGGCTAACCATGTGGCATATTCCAATTCTCTAATGAACCCTGCTTCTAACAACTCTCTGGTTTTTTCTTCAATCGCCTTCCTCCTTTCTGCACAGAATCTCCTTTTCTTCTGGGCCACCGGCTTCGCTCCTGGAAATATTGCTAATCGATGGCAAGATAAAGCAGGATCCATCCCGGGCATATCCGAAGGTTTCCATGCGAACAGATCAGCATTTAATTGCAATAATTGCTTCATGCTAGCCTTCACATCAGGTTCTAACTCGGAACCCATTTTTGTAACCTGCTCTTTACCCGCTCCTAACTGAACCTCTTCCATGATCCCCACAGGTTCTAGCCTCTCCGCATTATTTTCTACCCGGGGATCCATCCTGACTACCATTACTTGCTCTTCTTTCTTTTCCTGTGCTTCTGTCTTCTCTTTTGCCTTATCTCCTATCAGTGCTCGGTCCTTCTTACTTTCATGTGAAATTCTCAGACTCATATTATAACAACTTCTTGCCATTACCTGATCCGCCTTTATCGTTGCCACTTTGTCATCCTTAGCCACAAATTTCATTGCCAACTGATCAATTGACAAAAAGATCTTAAATTTCTTCATGAATGGCCTGCCCAGGATAATATTATACGCGGAACTCAAATCCACTACCGCAAACAACAAAGTGACTGTCTTGTGCGTAGGAGCGGTCCCCAAGGTTAACCTCAATGGAATGTATCCCAAAGGTTTAATCTTGTCTCCTGTGAATGCTAATAAATCAGCTTCGCATGGCTCTAACTGGTCATAATCTAAATCCATTCTTCTGAAAGCATCCCAAAATATAATATCTACTGAACTTCCTGGATCTACCAACATCCTATCCACTTGATAGTTTGCCAACAACCCCGAAATCACTAAGGGATCATCGTGCTCCGGGTCTAATATCTCATCGTCTAAATCCTCAAACACTACCTGCTTGCCTGTCTTCTGGCGCTCTTTAAAACGCGGTTTCTCTGAAATGGCCATACACATTTTCAAGTGCTTTTTCCGGGCATTCCCAGATTCTCCTCCTCCTTCTCGCCCCCCCAGATATAGTGAAAATATGCCCAACTGGAACTCTATCCGGAGATGGTTGTCTTGCAACTTTTTGGTTTCTGTTAGGCTCCTTGTTCCTTCCCCCAGACGGGCTACGACTTCGGTCTAGCCGTAAGGGCTTATCTTCCTTACACCCCCGTCCTTCTCTTCTTACATATTTTTGCAGTTTCCCTTCTTGAATCAACCTTTCAATAACATTCTGCAAATTAAAACAATCATTCGTGTAATGTCCATAACCCCGATGAAATTCACACCATTTCGTTTTATCCGCTTGTGCATAACTCGACCGAATCGGCGGAGGCCGTGGAACATGCTGCATTTCTGTAGTCATTACCTCCTTCAAGATCTGGGCTCTGGACGTATTCAATGGTGTGAAATCTCTCTTATACGCCTCTCTAAATCTTTCCCCTACTACGCGAGGTCGCCTTTCGTCAAACTGTCCTCTCCCAGCGGGCTTGTCTGGCCTCCTAAACCCTTGTTCAATTTTTCTCTGAGAAGATCTGAACTCTTCCAAATCGATGTACTTCTGAATCCTTTCCATCAACTCTTCCTTTGTAGTCGGTCCTTTTTTAGCCAAAGAATCCGCCAACCCGCCAGGTTGTAACCCGGTGGTAAATAACAACAAATACGTCTGATTCTCAAACCCTTTCACTTGTCTAGCTTCTGCTTGGAACCGTTCATAATAGTCTCTCACTTTTTCTCCTGGTTTCTGTCTCACTCCACATAAATTGTGTGTGGTTTTTGGTTGAGGTCCACAATGAGCAAACTGCTGTATGAAACGAAGAGATAAATCAGCCCAACTGTCAATGGAATTGACTGGCAAACCGGTATACCATTCCAACGCCTGCTTCCTTAAAAAGACTGGAAATGTCCGACATAACAAAGAATCTGATTCTCCGCATAATGACATTGCTGCCCTAAACACTGTTACGAACTCTTTCGGATCGGAGCTTCCATCATAAGCTTTCATATCAGTTGGTTGTTTGAACCAACTCGGAATAGGCTCCGCCCTCAATCTCCACGATAAAGGGGTTCCTGACAAACCTTGACCAGCAATAGGCTCTTGAATCTCCTGTGGCATCCGTTGTGTTAATCTTCTCGTCGGCTCATTCCGGCTTGGGCCTTCTGGTCTCATCATCTGTCCTTCATAGCCCTGTGGACTATAAAATACTGACACCCTTCTTGTTGTTGCTCATCTACCCAAGCATCCGTCCAAGGTTGATCCTCCACTTCACCTTGACGTCTATGTCCTCTTCTTGCATTTCTGACATTCGCTTCATAAACTTCCTCTACCCTCCGGTTTACTCCCCGTCCTTCTCCCAGATAATTTCTCCTCTCTACAAGACTTCTGGATGTCTGAGATCCTTGCCCCCTTCGAACTTCGGTCCTCCTATTCTCCATCTCTGGTGGAGGTGATAACGGAATGTAATCAGGAAAGGGAGATATAGAACCTCTCCATCTCTCCTCATCATGTGGCCTATTCAATCTTTCTTCTGAATATTGCCTTCTTCCTCGTCTTTCTGGATGTTGCTGGTTCCTTATCTCCTCCATC